>NC_045698.1:28186128-28489159 GCF_009834535.1 Camelus ferus | reverse complement strand
GAGAACAATCTTATTAACTTCATTTCTGTGAGTGCTTTCAAGCTTTTGTAATTCTACTGAAGTATCTTTTTTCCCCCAATAGCTATTTATTTCCCTTATTTCAGTTGACACTGTATATACTTAAATGAAACTTACTTTGGAAGTCAACTAATCATCTAATCACAGAAAAGCCCAGAGATGCCTTTATTTTAGAGTCTAAAAAGCATATACTGAAACCACTATCTGAATTTCCTATGCTCTAGAATGACCAGAGAATCATTTTTATTTTCTCTATGAGTCTGTTCCCCAGTTATAATAATCATCTAATGTTATTAACTCTAGCTTCAAAAACCTTTTCTATATGTCACCTGTTCTTCAGTCAATCAATCAATAGGGGAAAAAAGGGGGGATCTTGCCTTGAGTTTTGATGGATGAGTGAAACTTCGCTAAACTTAAAAAGGACATAAGTAACCCTAATTACCTGCCCCCCCCAAGTAATTTAGGTGAGAAATGCAGGGAGAAAACTGGAATGGTTTTCTTTTTTTTATATAAAAGATCTCAGTTGGGGGGAGGGTATAGCTCAGTGGTAGAGTGCCTGCTTAGCACACACGAGGTCTTGGGTTCAATCCCCAGTACCTCCACTAAGAAATAAATAAATAAAATAAATAAACCTAATTACCTACCCCCCACTAAAAATTAAAAACAAAACAAAACAAAACAAAACAAAACAAAAAAAAACAGTTTAAAAAAAAATAAATAAAAGATCTTAGTGGAATTAGAAGACCCAGACCTCATCATTCATGTCATCATCATGATCCTTTAAGAGTAAAATTTGTTTTTTTTAATTTTATATATATACATACATATAAAAGAGAGAGGTATTTGACATATAACACTATTTGTTTCAGGTGCACAACATAATGATTTGATATTTGTATATATTGCAAAATAATCACCACAATAAGTCTAATTAACATCCATCACCACACATAGTTACAGAAATTTTCTCATGAGAGCTTTTAAGATCTACTCTTTAGGAGTAAATGTGAGAGTGTACGTTTAACAAGTGCTTTTTTGAAGCAGACTCATAGATGCAGAGAACAAACTAGTGGTTACCACTGGGGAGAGGGAAAGGGGATTAAGAGGTACAGACTATTAGGTATAAAATAAGATACAAGGATATATTGTACAAGATGGGGAACATAGCCAATATTTTATAATGACTATAAATGGAGTATAACCTTTAAAAATTGTGAATCAATATACTGTACAACTGTAACATATAATATTGCACATCAACTATACTTCAATTAAAAAAAGAGGGAGAAAAGAGAAAAAAATAAGTGCCTTTTCCTCTAAGGAATAAACTGATAGTGTTCCTTAATTTTACACAAATTCACTGTCTTCATTGAATCATTTGAAGTTCCCAGAAGGCATATCATTTCATTCTTCCATGACTCTGCACATAATATTACTCTATTTAAAATGCTGTCTTTTTCTCGGAGGAAATGTTGCCGAGACCGGAGGTTTTGAGGACCTTACCAAGGTCCCCTCGACCCCTGTTGGTGGCTGATTCTGGTCTGGGCCCCAGGTCTCCTGAGGACTTCCATGTTGCTTTTTCTGTTCTACCAGGCTGGCTGGCTCTCTGTTTAAGAATTATTTCCTGACAATGGAAGTATTGGTAAAAAGCATGAGATCTATGTTTTACTCACATCACACAGTATGTTCCTAACAGGTAAAAGGAATGCTGGATTTAAATCTGTTAGTATCAGGCCCTTCTCTGTGCGGAGCCTCTAGGAAAAAAAACCTAAAGCAAGAATTCTGCGAACTTGAGACTTCCAGCCTCTAGGTGGCAGTGTTGCTCCACTTGGGAGTTCTCGCTCCCACAGGCCTCCCTGGGAAGTATTTCGCTCAGCCATCCCCAAGACCCTCTTGCAGAGCAGAATCTTGGTTACGCTTAAACTTTACATTTCTCAAATTTTTAACATTGAAATGTTTTGTTGCTAGTTGTTTCTCCCATCACTTCCTCAAAGGAAAAATGGTTACTACTGAAAGGAGAAAATTTTTTGAACAGCTACAATGAATATAGAAGGAATGAAATTTGTAGCTATTTAAGGGAATGTATTAGGAGTTTATTATTTAATTTTTCAATTCCTATGACCTTTTAGAAAAGTCAGTGTTGTAAATAATTTATAATTAATAATGGGCTTTCATAATCAAAGGTGACGAGAGGCAAAGAAAGCATCATCTCTGTGACCTACTTCCACAGCAGTTAATTTTGACTACTGTATAAGGGAATAAAAGAAAGCCTTGTTTTGGAGTTCCACTCTGGAGGGGAGCTTACAATTAACACAAGCTACTGAACCTGGTCATTTAGTGCCTTTCAGTAAAGAGGAGCTCCCAGGGTAGCAATAAGGATGAGTATGAAAAGCAATGGTCCAAATGCAGGTAAAACATTCTCAAAAGTTGGTCAAATCATTTGAAAAACATCAAGATGCATGATTTTTCCTTTGGAGCCTGTTCTCAATGGAGATTGCCTTGAAGTAGAGAAAAAGAAGACAAAAATGAACAAAAGCTCCACGTACCTCGTAAGGTTTGAAAAAAATAGAGCAAATCTTTGCCTAACTTTAAAGGCTACTTGACTTGCTCTTCCCACAGGGGGAAACCCCAGATGAAAATGGGGCTGTCTACACCAGTGCCTCAGTGTCATGTTGGGAGTGAAAGCACTTTTCTGGAATTCTTGTCCAACGGGCTCTGTATGTTACACAAATAAACATGTTCAGGCAATTTTCAGTGTTGGAAGGGTGTGCTGCTGATAAAACAGAATCTCTGAGTTGGAGGTGGGAGGGGGAAACACTCTCAAAGGATTCACCAAATACAAACCAAACAACATATGTATTCTCTTACAATTTTAAAAGTTAGTCTGTTTTTTAGCAGCTGCCGATTTACACCTGTGGTTTATCGTTAATGTTGACAAACGTGACAATATTCTAAACTTCTTGAGGATGACTAGAGATTAAGATTCAGGAGTATTGAAGCATAACTTGAAGAAAATCTGGTAAATTCAGAAGAAGACATGATGACAGGAAAGTGGTAAGGGAGGCTCTATGTTGTAAAGAGAAATACCCACGTTCTGTTCCAATCCTCGCTCTGCTCCTTATAATTTATGTACAAATTATGTAAGTGCTTAGTGCAATTATGTGGGAGCTTGGCCACTGTGGGATATATCAAGAATTTGAAAACCACAGTTTCGAGGTACCTTTGGGGTATAGTTAATGACACGTTATCAAAAACACATACTTCCTATTTAAGAATTAACCTGTTGGCAGGGAATGTCTAATTGAAAAAGAATGTGAAATTTTGATTAGACTGACTCAGTAATTGACTGTCAGAGTAGAAATGCTTTCCAATAAATAACGAGATCCTATAACTGGATTTGCGTGTATGCTCCTTGTTCTGTTCCGAGCACATAAAAGGAATGATCTGTGTGTGCTCAGTTATCTAACTGCCTTGTGAAGAGTCCAAAATTGACACAGCTGTTACTAGAAATTCCTATCACTTTTTTTTTTTTTGAGTGAGAAAAAAATCACTAAGGAGAGTGGAAGGAGCTCTCAGAGCTGCTTCCCTCTGTGTCACTAAACTGGCCATTTAACTGTGGGCAAATGACAATCTCCATAGGTCAGTCTGTCCATCAAAAATTTATTTTGGAAGTGTTTGATTTTTTTAGACTCTAACTTTCAGCATTCTAATTGGCACCTTCAAGAACCAGTTCAGGGAATAGCTCAGTGGTAGAGCACATGCTTGGTGTGCCCAAGGTCCTGGGTTCAATCCCCACTGCCTCTGTTTAAGGGGAAAAAATGTAGATAAATTATAATTTTTTTTTTAAAGAATCACGTCAGCTCCAGAGGGAAAATATCTTGTTAGCTGGTGTTCCAGAAAACCAAGCCTTGACAGCTCAGCAAAACCTGGCAAGAAAGCATTAGACCAGGACTCCGCCACAGCCACCCAGGAAGTTGCAGGGTGATGTAAAGCCTTCATCTGAGGAATCTGAGGTGCAAAACGAGTGAAAATATCAGCCAGCCCAACTTTCTTCCTAGAACTGTTTTCAAGATTCAGATGAGATACAGAAAAATACCACACTTGTATGTGCTTCTCTGCAGTCTTCACGGCACTATTACTGGGTCTGCAGTTTTGTGTTATAACTAAAAAACTGCTTTGGGGAAATGTTCTCTTTTAATTTTGCCGAATTTCTTTGAAAAAGTAATCAAATCCTTCAGGTTCTGCCGTAGTAGTGCCTGGCTGTACGGCATCCCTCCTGGACCTCTAGATGTGATTCTCAGTCATCTGAAACCCCAGCAAGTTGTTCTGAGATTCCATTTCCAGTCTGTCTACAGTAAACAAGTGTATCTATTTACACAGTCTTCCTCTGCTCTAATAAACCTTTGCTGATCAAATGCTGATGAAAGCTTTACACAGACAGCTAGTTTATAGTAAGGAACCAAATAAACACTCACAGGAAGCTATTTTCCTGAAGACCTAAGCTTTACCCATCCCAGGCAGAAGATGAATCAAACTGGCCATTCTCTCCCTAATAGGGATGAATGCTTGTTACTTCAGGTAAGGAGAAAGGAAATAAAAGAAACAAGTAAGCAATAAATAGGGCCTTGGCTTGCCCCTGCATGGGGGAAAATGCCTTTCCAAGTCCTACAGTGTATCTGTTTAGCCCTGAGGCAAAAGATTGGATTATAATCATTATTATAACATTAGTAACTGCAAAATTAGGCACCAGACGTCCACAGCTGCAGCATTTAACACTAGGACCTTATGAGGCTGTCTTGCTTGTGTATTTCTAGAGAATTCATCCTTCTTATTTATCTGAAGCATAGACTCTTTTATTACTTGAACTTCTCTTGTGTTTTAAAAAACCAGAGCCTGGTTATAAATAGAAAAATAGACAAAATGCTAAGCACCACCTTCCCACTATACTTTGTCATGGAATGTTCCCTGCTGACTGTACTTGCACTTTTTCTCTTTCTTGTTTATGACTCACTTTAGAAATTTTGCAAATTCAGCACAATTCCTTATGTATCCACAACTAATTTTCCAGCCCTTCTCCAATTTTCATTCTCAGTTCTATTTATGAGACATTTATATTTTGGATGACAAATTAAAATTTACTTTTGATACTCAAGTCAATATCACCTGCCTTCTAAGACTCACTGTAGTTTTCTTCCTGGTGTCCAAAAGATAAAAACATGGCCACTTTGCAGTGACTCCTTGTTTTCCTTGTAAGTGAAGCTTGCTAAAATTCCACGTAAAGTGCATTTGATCTGTTATTTCCAAAGCATTTAAAATGTTTCGAAGGGTTTGATTTGCCTCAAATAGGATTAGCAACTAGCTTGATTTGAGATGCTTCATTAGTTTCCTTGGAACTGAAGATAGATCTGTCCGCTTTAAAAGTCAGAGTTCAGAAACTTGAAACTTAAATTACAAAATGAATATGAGAAACATGAAAAAACAAGGCAGTTGTAAAAGTAAGCCAAGGAAGATCACAGTTGTGGATAAGTTTCTCTTTTAATTCTTTCAGTACTTGCTAAACTGTGGGTGGGTGGGTAGGACAATGACCCCATTGCTCATCATTAATACAATTAAGTTAACTCTGAAATTAGATTTTAGTAGTCAAAACTAAAGGCTAAAAACTGAAGTCCCATTACTTGTATGATCCCTTATTACCTCTAAAGGTATGTCTATGGAATTACTTCTTAGCGGAGCCATTTTCAGTTTTCAGAGTAAAATTACCTACTATCTACTACACGATACTGACTTTATGTAGAGTGGATAGTCCTTGTTAGTTAAAATGTGGTTAATTTGCAAACCACAAATACTGCTCCTATAATTTCTTGCTTCTCCAATAACGTCAAAGACTGTGATAAATGACCCTGCACCGTAGGGTCAGATCTACCATTTCAGCCCACAAGAGGCTTGAAGAAAACAGTTCATCTGTGACTGTGCAGTAATCAACAGCTTCACATGCTTACTTCCAACCAAAACACATTTTAAAAGTATGTGCATGTTGCTAAGCTTCTAGCCCTAATTCCTCAGTTCCTCAAAATGGATGTTCTGTAAATAATAACCACTCACTTTGGCATTTACTGTTCTGTAAAACATAAGGCAGAGGCCGCAGAAGCAAGCCCCAGTAGGAACAGGGTTGTTTCTTCCAAAATCTCACTTTATTCTGAGTTACCATTACAGACAGTAAAATATATTTATGTGGCTCAATTAACTCTGTAAATCATACTGGGTCCTGGAATGGTTTAAAGGCCCTTCTGCCCAATTATATTTACTTCTGTTTAGACAAATTGGCAAGAAGCTACTGTATGCTGGCTCTCAGCCACCTCGAAGCTCCTTCCATTTACAGTCAATTTTACCAAAGAAATATTATTTCTATATTAAAGATCCCTGAAGAGTATTAATAAGGGAAAAGAAGGAATATTAGCCTGTTATGTTTATTTTCTCTTGCTCCCAATCAGCATAAGGAAGAAACAAAACTTTTTGAGTAGGCAGTTTAGAATTTCCAGGAATGCAGTGTTTTGAGAGATGGAAAAACTCAGAACTAGTTCCTTTCAAGAGAAACTCTAAAGTATTATGTGCATCTGCCCATGTGTTTCTAGTGCATTACTTTTTTTTTAAATTTTAATTTAATTTTTTTCCCTAAACAGGGGCGCTGGGGTTTGAATCCAGGATCTTGTGCATGCCAGGCATGCACTCTACCACTGAGCAATCCCCCCCACCCCCTAGTGCATTCTTTTCTAGTGATAGGCAAAGTTCAGGAGAACTAGGTAGGTCCTCCAGCTTCCTGCTTATATTTCAAAAGTTAACCCAAAGGCAATTTTAAAGAAAGCGGTGTCCTGAAAATGAGGTGTACCAAAACTCAAACACATATACTATTGGGTAAGTCAAAATTAGAGGGAGACATGATGTAATATTACAGGAGCAGGGCTTGGAGTCAGATGAGTCTGAGGTCCATCACAAGCTGCAAGACTCTGGCTCTCCAGTAAATAAGACAACCCTCTCTAAAGCTCCATTTCTCTAGAACGACACTGTACCTCTCACAGTTGAGAATTCAAATTCAATACCCCTTGTACATCAGCCTGCCCATAATAGGCCCTCTGAGAAACTTTGCTTGCCAGGTCCTGAGAGAAAAAGAAGGACCCTGATTAAGGCCACGCTTGGGTAGGAAGTGTGACCCACTGAGATACTCTCCCAGGGCACAGCACGGTAAAGAGCAGGGCATGTAGCTTGACAGCGTATTTTAAGCAAGTCATTCCCTATGTAAAGTGAGGGAGTTAGACTAGACCAGAAAGCAACCAATATCTCTTCTAGCTCTAAAACTCTACATAAGCTACAAAAAAAAGAAAAAAAAACCCAACATAAATCAAAACATAAAAATCCCACTGTTGTAAGGAGCGTACACCAAAGAGATCACAACCCCTGAGTTTGGATTCTGCCCTTGACAGAGTGGAAGACGAGGCCAAGTCACACTACAGCGGTTTCCCCTCCACATCTGACAGAGAGTGGCAGGTGTTCCCGGAAGGCTCAAGACCAATGTCAGGCAGCAAAGGGTAGGGGCTGTCCCGGGGGTAGAAGGGAAACTTGGCTTTCGGGGAAAGAAACTCGGAGATGTGAGGGGAAAGCACCTGTTACATCTCTTAAGGGATGCGGCCTAAAAGGGGGTTGGGCCCGTTGTGAGAAGCTGAATGTGGGACCCCCAGTCCCGAGTTGGAGGAGACGCGTTTACCGCCGCGGGAAGAGAGGGAGAGGAGGGAGCTGGAGACGGAGGAGGGAGGTGAATGCAGGAAAAGGGCCGAGTGGGGCCCTCGCCCCAGCCACTCACCACGAGCGGGATGGAGCAGATGAGCACCACCAGGGAAGTGGCGATGAGTAAGATGACCATCTGGATCTCAGCGCCCGCGATGCGGCGGAAGCTCCGGCGGCGGCGAAAGTCGCTGAGGCGCGGCAGGGCGGGGGAGGCGGCGGCCGGGGTGCCGCGGCAGGCGGCTGAGGCCACGGCGACGGCGGCGGCGGCCGCGTGGTGCTGCTCCGTGCCCAGCGAGGTGCGGCGCATGAACTGTCGGTGCATGCGGAGCAGCGCGCCGCACACGAGCACGTTGCAGAGCACCGTGGCGAGAATGAGGAAGGAACTGAAGCCCGCGTACATGTAGGAGAAGGCGGCGTGCGCCGTCACGTTGGTGGTCCAGTCGATAAAGCACCAGGTTTTCGGGTACTGCAGCCGCGAGCTGCCGAGGCCCATGTTGGGCAGCGCGCAGAAGAGCACGTTGGACGCGTAGACCGCGAAGAGCGTGAGACCCGCCAGCCGCTTGTCCACGTAGTGGTTGTAGAAGTAGGCGTGGTTGATGGCCAGGTAGCGCTCGATACTCATGGCACAGATGATGCTGAGCCCCGACAGGCCGAAGAAGAGCAGGATGAAGGTGCTGTACTCGCACAGTGCCGGGCCCCCGGGCCACTGGCCCTTCATGTATGTGGCGATGGTCACAGGGCTCACCAGCAACGTGCCCAGCAGGTCGGTGACCGCCAGCCCGCATACCAGTGTGTAGAAGGTCGTCTCCTTCTGCTCCTTGCGCGATTTACACAGAACCACGATGGCCACAAGGTTGCCCACCACCCCGAAGATGAACATCACCGCCGGGATGGTCACCGGGCTGTTTAGTCGGTCGGCGGCCAGGGCGGACGCATTGGCCCCAGGCGTGGCCATGGTGGTGGCCGGCAGTACAGTCTTGGAGTGCAAGGCTGGGTCTGGGGGTGGAAGGAGATAGACAAAGAGGCGGTGAGTGGAAATGACCACTTGCAAGGTGTCAGACCCGCGCCCAAGAAACAGTATGTGGTGAGACCAGGGGAGCAACTCGATCCTACATTGTGGACTGTAGCCACTTACCAATTGCGGCTATCGAAATCTCCAGGGTCCGGATACGTCCTGCTAGCAGCACCACTCTACTGGCATTAATATTTATAAATTGATACTGCCATTCTCTCCTCCTCCTCCCCCAACCCAACTCACTCCACTGCCAAGATGAACAAGACCTATCTCAAGGGAAAATTTGCTCTCTCGTTTTCCCGGCAGATTCTGAGTCAATAAAAGTCTCATTGAAAGCAAGATATGTTAGATAATTTGGAGACCGCGCTCTTTCCTCCTTGGCTCTGCTCAAGGAGCCCTCACTCACCACATTTGCCCAGTGTCCCCAACCCTACCTCACCTGTGGTGGCCGCGGCGATGGCAGCTGCGTAAGCCTCCAGGGTCAAGCCTCAGTTGTCCTGGACACGCCTTCAACCTGCACTCAGCCTTGCCCCGCTCAATGTGGAGTTGCCAAGCCTTCGCTTTCTAAGAGCCTACTTTCGCTGGCTGCCAGTTTTCCGGAACTGGAGTCCGTCCGTGGTCAGCTTTCAAAAACTTGGAGAACCAGAAGGGCAGCGGGATGGGTTAGCGAAGACTGATCTTGGATTCTCTCTCTCTCCCCCCCTCCCCTCCCCTCTATCTTCGTTTCTTCAAAGACGATCCAAGCTTTGAGGGGTCCGCAGGTCTCGTTCGCGGGCGGACAGCGCTCAGGTGTGCAGCCGCGCGCGCAGGTGACACTGAGCTTCTGTCCCCGATTCGGGTCGCCCTCCTTCCCAGCCCAGGGCAGCGCGGACGGCTACCGGGGCTGGCGGCTGCAGCTGAGACAGCTTATGGTGCCCTGGGGGCGGCTTGAGGTCCACTCGGCCTGAGGCTCTGACCTGGGGCAGTTCATCTTCCTCTCGGGCTGCCGGGTTTCAAGCTCCGCTCTTGCCCTTCCAGCCTCTGTACAAACTTTTCTCCTGCTTCAAGTTTCCCTGGAGGAGGCGGGGACACACAGCGCGCGGCCAGGGCTCCCATTGGCCAGACGGGAAGGGGCGGGGCGCGTGCTCGCTCCTCCGCGCCCCCAGGAAGCGCGGCGGGCTGGAGGGCGGGGCTTCGGGCTGCGCGGGTCCCGCAGCGCCTCGCGGGGCGGCTCCCCGCGGCTTTCCCGCCCTCCGAGGGGCGGGGGTGGTTGAGACGTGGCCCCGGCGCCTCAGGCTGATGGTGCTGAGAGGCTGCAGTCTGTGGAGACCCTCGGGGAAGCCCCGGCGCTCTCCAGTGCGCATGCTTAAGCTACTCCGAACTCGGCATCTAGGGGGGCCAGCTCTGAAAACAGCATCTCTTCTTCCTCACTGCCTCTCGCTCCGAGTGGGCTATTTCTCGCACCTTCCACACAAGGGTCGCAACATCTGGGTGCTGGAAGGGAGGTCAGCTGCTTAGGACCCTACCTTGGAGCGGCCGAGGTGTGTGTGCGCGCGCGCGGCCGCGGGAGGAGAAATAGGGTGGAAAACTAGGATGTGTGGGCGCGTGGCCCCGGGTCAGAAGTAGGGTGAGCGCAACGGTAGTGTGGGTGGATGGGCGGGGAAGCAGCCAAGACTACATCCTCTCACCGTGAAAGGAGTTTGTTGGCAGTGCCCAGGCTGTGGGCTGTGCTCGGTAGGGCAGCCCCAGGCAAAAGGAGACGGGACAGCAACCTCTCCCGGCGCAGGTGGCAGAGCCCTGCGTCGGTGCGGAGAGATGGCCCGCGACAGGCGAGGAGAATGCAGGAAAAGGGCCGAGTGGGGCCCTCGCCCCAGCCGCTCACCACGAGCGGGATGGAGCAGATGAGCACCACCAGGGAAGTGGCGATGAGATGACCCAGGGGAGGGTCGGTAAGGGTGGGAGGACTGTCTGCCTGCCCGCGGAAGCCTTTCTCTGGCTCCGAAGGACTTCTCCGCCCTGTTAGAACGGTTAGACCCAGCTTCGTGCCTTGGCCCTGTTATATTTGTTAGACACCTTCACCAGGAATCCTTGGAAAGGCTGATGCAGTGAAACTAGGATTTGCAAGTCATTCGAGTAAAGGAATTCTCCACTCATTACCTCCATGGTTAAACTCTTGGAAAATCCTATTTGCTCTACCTTTTATCTCCAGATACAATTTAACTTCTTTTGTGGAGGGAACAGTTTTTCGGTCTACTCATTGTTCGCTTCTTTTTGTGCTATTACCTAAAGTCAGAAGGGAAAACTAAAAAAAAAAAAAAAAGGAAAATTTCGTGGAGTAATTATAACTGCTTCACCATTTTTTTTAAACCATAAAACGAGATTATGTGAGCTGTCGCAATTTCAGTTCTTAGGAAAACCTATTTTCATGGGTTATACACATGCATTTTAACACATTGCATTTCCTCACAGAGTAGGTAAATAATTCTTTCATATGGTAAAGCAGGCACTCAAGCCTTAAATGTTATTTCGTGAATGAACAAACCTAAGAATTTATCTGGTTCTCCAGTTATTCTCAGATGACACAGTGACAAATGAGTAATAGGAGAAACATGGAGGGCATTCCAGATTTCAACTAATTACAGACGTAAAATATCTAGAATCACACAGGCACCATGTGGATATATATATATAGCATAATTCAGTTGTTTGTATTGTTTCATGAATACCAGAGATTCAGAAAGAAAAACACACATTTGTTAGCCAATATAAAAAGAATGGAAGGCGGCCAGTTTCTCAGTCTTCTCTTAATCACCACTATTAACCACTCCTGTTGTCTGTGCTTCCGTTGAGTAGTAAACTCTAGGATTGTGTCTGCACTGAAAACGAATCAACACTAGAAAAAGGGAATTGCACATTCTACCCGCAGTCTTCCCTGACCACATTGCATCACTACTACCCTGTCAGGTGGTTGTCAGTAAAAATATGACGGGGAGGTGGGAAGTTCCCTTTATAATCACTTTCTGTTTAAAAAAAAAAAAGTGTTTTTTTCTGTTTTTTTTTCCATTTGAAATTCCTAAAATGAAAAACAGTTAAGATTGGCACTTGTTAACTTTTCATGGTGAAGAGTGTATTACATATAAAAATTGAGGCACGCTGCTGAGAGAATTAGTAAGTAGTACAGGTTTTACCACGTCATGGATAAACTGGGCTTGTTATCAGTAGAGCTGTTTTTCTTACTAGTCTTTTAAATTTTCTTTCCATGGTAGCTTTAGGAAAATGAAAATAAATAAGAATCCAGGACACAAGACTTAAAAAAAAACAAAATGTAATGAGGTTTACCTGTACTCTCTTTTGGTGCATAATTATTAAAACTTAAGTTTCGCCTTTAGAAGTACAGTTGAAGATTTGGGAAACAAATACTTATTTTCTTAATTTGAAAAATGGGACAGTGTAATTTAGTTTCCCTCATATTCTACCGAGAATCTACATTGCAGAAGGAAAAGAAGAATTGTCACGATTGTGTGGACAATTCTTGTCATTGCATATTTAATGAAAAGACGTTTATTCTAAGCATTGTTTTCTATCCTCCCTTGCAATTTCTGCCCCAATATCTACTTCTCTGCACTGGAAGATCCTGGTTCACTTCTTTAGAAATGTCATGGAACCCTCTCTGAAAGTTTGCACTGGTCCAAGAATGTCCTGACTGATCAGTGTGATTGCTCTCTGCTAGCTAACTATTGGACTGCTCTTTTAAGTAAACACCATAAGGTTGGAGCTCCTTTAAAAGCAAAGTCTGCTTGCAGGCTCTGGACCACATTCCGTTTGACTAGGTTGAATCTTCCTTGGGTCAAATGAATGGGTAACAATGGGTTCCTGGGAGAAAGGCAGTAGGATGAATCAGATCTGGCCTAGACCTCTTCCTAATCCAAAGCTGGCCAGATCTTAGAGCATTCCTAGGGTGCTAACATTTATGTAGCAAAGACTGTGTAAGTTGTGTTTGCTCTCTGTCATTCCGGACAGGCCATATGGATACTCAGAACAGTGAAAAAGGCATCTATCAGGTACAAATAATACAGTACCCTTGGCTACATCTGCCTTTCACACGCTCACCCTGTTGTTTCAGTGAATTAGAAGCATGGCATTAACCTGATTTTAGGCATGAAAAGAGGTCCACGTTTGGGACTGTGATCCTAAGGACTGCCCTCACTCTTTAGTGGTGTATTTTAAATGTGTGGCCTCCTAATTATTTTCATTTTCTAAGCATAAATTTTATGCTGAGTCTAGTGCCTGGAGTTGTTACACATGTCATTACTGTGATTAACTCCCCAATGTCTTCATCTGGGGATAAAGTACTGCTGTGGAGGCTGGTCGCCACCAAGTGATTGCTTCAGGCTGCCTTCTACTCAGACAGTTACACTCCTCAAGGGATGGCTTTCTACCCATTTAATCTTCCTCTCTTTCTTCTCCAAGCAGATAATTCCACTGCGCTCTCCTTGTGGATTGGGCTAATGGACAAACACAGGAGATTGTCTACTTAGTATTGCTCAGTTTTGAAGGTACAGGTGCAGAGATAAAGCATTCAGGTGTCTCTTCTATAGGAAGATGGACATTCTGATTATAGTTCAGTTTCTTCTCCCAAATTGCTGTATATTTTAGTACTTCAGAATATACACAGGGACTCCCTGGCTTAATCATCAACACCAGCATCCTCTGTAGCTTGTTGACCACTTCCCATAGCACTTTCACATTTGCATTCACATGTGCTCTGATTAGCAACCCCCGAGGATGTTAGGTAGGTGTGATGGAGACTGACGTTTCACCAAACCCTGTTTCCATTTCCTCTTAAACATGTAGCTGGATGTTACTTCCCAGACTTCTCCTTGTTTGGGTGAAGCTTGTATGACTGAATTCTAGACAATGGAAAACAGGAGGAAGTGATGTGTGCCACTTCTAGACCTGGTCCCTTAGAGACCCCTCTGTGCTGTGTTCCCTTTTCTTCTGACAAGATACGAGGCCCTGGTATATGGCAGAGTCACTAGATAGAAGGTGACTGGGTCCCTGAATGGCTGCATGGAGTGGGGACCTCATTCCAAGCCCAGTGACCTTCACTGGACAGTGATGCAAAAGAGAAGTAATCCCCTGAGAGCTGAGGGGCTTCTTGTTTGGGCAGTTTGCCTGTGCCAACTGACTAACACAGTATGATTGGAGTCATCTCTCTTTAGTTATGAGAAGGTGGGCACAGAAAAGCTATGAGACTTGCTCACAGGCACAAGAATTCGTAATGCCACCTGAAATTTAGCCAGTGCTTAGCCTGTTTGAGACACTGTGTGGAGTGAAGTATGCATAAGTCATCTAATCCTCAGAATAAACTTGTGAGGAAGGTACTACCTAGCAGTAGGCCCAGTTGACAGTTGAGCAAACTGAAGTGTGATGAAGGAATGTGTGGGACATGATCATTTCTTAAAAGACTACTCAGCCTCTGGGGACAGTGGTGCTGAGAGTCTGGCAGTCTAAGTGGCTGCTGGTTAAAGCACCAGGTTGATTAATGTGACCTTGGATGAGTTGGCTGCTGCCAGCCTTTCTGTTGACTCCTTGTATGATTGATTGTCTTTCCAATGAATTATTTCCTGCTTAAACTGACCATAATCAGTTTCTGTTGTTTGTGAATAATAACCCCACCCAGCACAGAGAGGTCGAATAAATTACAGATCACTGTATTGATAAATAGCAGAGCAAAGATTTTCATCTAGGGCTGTCTGATCTCCAAACCTCTATCCCTAATCTTTATATTTTTTAGCCCAAACTGGAACTCCGACCATATGACTCATAGTCTTCTTTTTTTCTCCCTCAATATCATTGTCTTTGGGATAAATAAAGTCTGGGTAAAAGGTCATAATAGGGAAGCTGAGTTGCCTAAGCTTCAGTGAAAAGGAGCTTTTACTAAGTTGGTTCTTTCGAAGTTTTAAGTAATGTAATAATCCATATAAATAAAATGTCTGGCACATATTAAAAACAATAAATATTAACCTATTGTTATACAGTAGTTATTATTATTACATACAGTTGTGTTCACCAAATTTGTTTCTAATGATTTTATGATTAGTTGTTGGTTATAAAATGTTTAAAGGGCATCATAGTAAGTTGAGTAAGTATAACTTTGGTAGAACTTATTTTTGCCCGAGAACAACCCAAAGACTGGTTATGTATATAATCACAAAGAGAGAATTAAAGTACTTATTCAGATAATTTAGGCAATCCCCTTCTCTTCCCTTGATGAGAAAGGAAGAATTACTTTCAATGAGATGATTTCTGTTGCCTACTCATACTGCTTAACTTTATTAGATCATTTCTCAGGAGTACATCTTATATTGATCGTGTAATCACAGTTGAGCTATTAGGGAGATATTAGCGAATTTACCTGGTTTTCCTCCAGAATAAATTTCCAATTTTTAATTTTCAGATCTTTATAAGAAGAACAGAAGCACATTTATTTGAGAGAAATGAACGCAAATCTGCCTGGAAGCAGGAAGTCAATGTGAGGACCTTGCAGAGGGGAGGGGGACGAGGAGGGGGAGATTTCCAGTCAAAAATGAAAAGAAAAAGAACAAGTGTCTTTGTGAACAGAAGTGTGTTGAGGAAAGAAGCTGTTCTTCGACAGGTGTAAGGACTCAGCTTGTCCTACGAGATACTACCTATATGTAGCTGTAGAGTCCCTTGGCCTGGCATCAGCTTATCCAGGGTGCCACTGGGACCCTGTCCTGCAAAAACTTATTAGTACCTTAGCAGGATGCTTGGCACACCTAGGGTAGCATGAGTGTTCAAGAACTTACCCTCTTGGCCTTTGTAATCTGTATGTAGTCCATTTTGCATCTGGTCTCACAGCAGTCTCTTCACTTCCAATACCTATATGCGTGTAGATACACATGCAACCTACAGAGCATATACACGAGTCACTGCCCCATCCCACCAACAGACACATCCCCCTGTGCATCCTCAGACATAGATCTTTCCAGTGGACCAAGCACATGGAGAAACATGACGTTTTCATTCTCCCCTGAGCACGGTGCATTTGCCTGGTGCACTCATTGTGCCTGAAATGACCAACCACAAACTTTTCTTCCTTTCAGTTTTCCACTCACTCGTGTGATCAACAAGTACTTCTATATAAGGCTGGGCTAACCTTTGACTACATCCTTTGTACAAAAACAGTTCCTGCCATCATGCAGCTTACTATGTAATGGGGAAAACTCACTGTCCAGAAAGGGAAACAGGCGTTCAAATAAGCATACACACTTAGACATTTACAAACTGGGATCGATGCTATGAGAAAAAAGAAAGGACAGCCTTCATTTAGATTTGAGAGCAGGAATGGCCATTCTGAGAGGTGGTATCTTGTAACCAGGGGGTTGTTTGCGTCCCTTCAAAATAGCTCTCTGGTCAACAACAGGTTATCTTCCACTCCAAGTACAGGAAGCACTACGTGTACTCTGGCTCGGAGCTCCGCATCCACTCTGTCTAATGTCTCAAGTCAGTTGGACATCCTGTAGACCAACAACTAGAGCAGAGGAGGCTTCTGAGAATTCAGTGAATGGATCTTGAGGAAACTAGGAGCTGAATAAACCCATGTGAGGTGCACTGAAGTAAAGGAAAATATCAAAGTTTGGAAAGAGGAACCTGTGACTTGAGAGAATCTGTCACTTGACTGTGATGCTTAGTGAACTCCTGTAACAGAAGTTCAAAGCTCTTCATTGGGGAGGGTGAGGTGGGGTGAGAAATGAAGCAGCTTGCTTTCTGAGGATAATTCCAACTTCGCCATCTGTTGAGAATCAAGCCCCAGATTAGTCTCAGGCCTGGCCTGCTCCTTGCATTTCAGGTTAATGGGTATGGATCACAAAGGAAACTAAAATTATAATTAAAACTTTCCTGTAGTTTAAGAAGATCTAAATGTATGAAAGTCTGAGGCAGAGCAGACCTTCCAAAGTAAGTGAAGGCTATTTATTTGTTTTATAGGACAACTTCTTTATTATTATTTTTTAAAAAGCTATAGTGCTTGATCTAATAAGAAATGAGATGTGATTGTTCATATAAACAGCAATTTTTAGTATGAATTTCTGATGCCAAATTATTTTGTGTATCTTCCTATAAAATAATAGGTTGGTTATATATTAAAAGAACCGTAAAATTTGTCTAAGGCAGTTCTGCAGTAAGGTTCATTGCTTTAATGTAACAGAAGAAAAGCAGATACATTTCAACTGAAATATAGTTGAGGTACAATATTATGTTAGTCTCAGGTGTGCAACATAGTGACTTGACATTTGCATACATTATGAAAGGACAACAAATCTAGTAACCATCTGTCTCCATACAGAGTTATTATAATATTATTGACCATATTCCTTATGCTGTATATTACATTTCATGGCTTATTTGTTTTCTAACTGGAGGTTTCCATTTCTTAATCCTCTTCACCTATTTCACCACACCACTCCCCTCCCCTCTGGCAACCATCCATTTGTTCTCTGTATCTATAAGTCTGTGTTTGTTTTTTTTCAGATTTCACATATAAATGAGATCACACTTTTTCTTTTTCTTTCTTTTTTATTATAATATAGTTGATTTACAATGTTGTGTTTGTTTCTGGTGTACAGCATAGTGATTCAGTCATATGTGTATATGTAATATATATATTATATATGTAATATATATATATATATATAATATATACACACATACATATTCTTTTTCATTATATGTTATCATAAGATATTGAGTATAGTTCCCCATGCTATACAGTAGGACCTTGTTGTTTATCTATTTTATATATAGTAGTTAGTTTCTTCTAATCCCAAACTCTTCATTTTTATCACTCCCCTCCTTTCCCCTTTGGTAACCATAAATTTGTTTTCTGTGTCTGTGAGTCTGTTTCAGTTTTGTAAATAACTTCATTTGGCTCATTTTTTTAGATTCCACATCTAAGTGATATCAAGTAATATTTGTTTTTCTCTGTCTGACTTACTTCACTTAGTATGATAATCTCCAGGTCCATCCATGTTTCTGCAAATGGCATTATTTCATTATTTTTTATGGCTGAGTAGTATTCCATTGTGTACATACACCACAACTTCTTTATCCAGTCATCTGTCAGTGGACATTTAGGTTGCTTCCATGTCTTGGCTATCGTAAATAGAGCTGGTATAAACATTGGGATGCACGTATCTTTTCAAATTGGAATTTTCTCTGGATGTACGCCCAGGAGTGGGATTGCTGGATGGCATGGTAAGTCTTTTTTAAGTTTTTTAAGGACTCTCTATACTGTTTTCCATAATGGCTGCACCAAATTACATTCCCACCAACAGTGTAGGAGGGTTCCATTTTCTCTACATCCTCTCCAACATTTATTGTTTGTGGACTTTTTAATGATTACCATTCTGACTGGCATGAGGTGGTACCTCATTGTAATTTTGATTTGCATTTCTCTGATAATTAGCAATATTGAGCATGTTTTCATGTGTCATCTATATGTCTTCATTAGAGAAATGTCTGTTTAGGTCTTCTGCCCATTTTTTGATTGCTTGCTTGCTTTTTTTGTTGTTGTTATTGAGCTGTTGGCATATTCTGGAAGTTAAGCCCTTGTCAGTTGCATTGTCTGTAAATATTTTCTACCAGTCCCAGGTTGTCTTTTCATTTTGTTTATGGTTTCCTTTGCTGTGCAAAAGCTTATAAGTTTAATTAGGTCCCATTTGTTTATTTTTGCTTTTATTTCTATTGCCTTGGGAAACTGACCCAGGAAATTATTGCTATGATTTAGGTCAGAGAATGTTTTGCCTGTGTTCTCTTCTAGGAGTTTATGGTATCCTGTCTTATATTTAAGTCTTTAAGCCTTTTTGAGTTTATTTTTGTGTCTCGTGTGAGGAGATGTTCTAACTACATTAATTTACATGTGGCTGTCCAGCTTTCCTAACCAACACCACTTATTGAAGAGACCATCTTTTCTCCATTGTTTATTATTACCCTGTTTGTTGAAGATTGACCATAGGTGTGTGGGTTTATTTTTGGGCTCTCTATTCTGTTCCATTTATCCATATGTCTGTTTTTGTGCCAATACCTTGCTGTTTTAATTACTGTAGCTCTGTAGTATTGTCTGAAGTCTGGGAGGGTTATTCCTCCAGCTTCGTTCTTTTCCTTCAATGTTGCTTTGGCAATTCTGGGTCTTTTGTATCTTTCTCTTTCTGATTTATTTCATTTTGTGTGTGTGTGTATATCTGTATATATCTTCCTTATCTATTCATCTACTAATGGACACTTAAGTTGAAAAAACAAGTACATTTTGAAGATATCAAATGTGAGGACTAAGAATCAAATACAAATTCTTTTTCTCTCAGTAGTGAATTAGTGTAAAAGTGTCAGTTGCTAAGAAGTAAAAATTAGGAGAAATTTTAGCAGCTGGAAGAACAGCATACCCTTCTCAAAATTGTCTGTCTGTGTTAATGATTTGTCTTCGTCTCTGATCATATTTTTGCCAGTGCTGACAGGGATTTTAAAAGATCTGCTGGTAATCTAAATGTGATATGCCGCAGAGATTTCAGAAGATCTGCTGGCAGTCTAAATTGTCTAAAGTGTGATTAACTCTAAACTATATACATACAATTCAAACTTTGATAGAAGTCAGTTCTTATCTGAATATTCTATCTATGGATTAAAACTTTTTTTATAACCAAACAAACCATAAAAAAGTATTAGTTTTCTTTTCTTTTTTTCTGGCTTTCATCTCTTTTATTTTATTTTCCAACTTGAACATTTTTGAAAAATGCCCCTAAAAGAATATAAATGAAATAAATTCTCTTGAGGAAGAGACCGTCCTTTAGATGAGGTTTTGCCTGGGCTCACATCATTTTGGAGATCCTGTTTACAGTTTCCTTTGGGGTCTTATAAGATGCACAGTCACCTGGACTTCAAAGAGTGGTGCTAGAAATTTTTATGAAGTGTCCATAAGTCCCAGATTGTTAAAGAAAGTCCAAAGGTCTCTCTTTTTGGCCTAAATGACAGACCAGTCAGCTTTAAACCCTAAATCAAAATTTTTAGCCCTTGCCAAGGGCTGGCGTTAAGAAAGATTTTAAAATAATTTTTTTGAAAAAATCAGTACTTTCTGTTTTTAAAAGATTTTTCCCTTGCTGTTTTTAAAGGGTTACTTTACACTCTTTGGATTTTGACAAAACGTGTTTTTGCATTTGATCATTTTTCTTGTGTGTTTCTGAGATGAGATTTGTGTAGGAAGGTTGGAGGATCGGGTCTGCTGTTTTACAGATCTGCACATTCACTTTTAGAGAACAGTGCCTGAGATCCCCGTTACTTTATAAAAGCTGTATTTATTAGAAAGTGTTCAGTTCTGTCCAGATGATCCCTATATTGCTCTGTGGTGGTTAGTGGGACACTTTTTTTTTTAAATGAGCTTGAAGGAATCATTTCTTTTGCAGAGCCCTTACCCACTCTCTGATCTCTGAGCTAATGTGTAAATTGCTGTGGTATTTTAAGCATAGACAAATACTAATATCTCTCCTCTCTTCCATCCATAATAATGATAAGAGCTTTCCTATAATTCAAATTAAGGCTCTCTCCTGGGAGCTTCTTTTTTTTTACAACTTCTCCCTGCTCTGCAATACTGCCTCTCCCCTCCTCCCTAGAATAGCTGTCTCTGAGTCCTGAGTCAACAAACCCAGGAATTAAGCCAGCCAGCCTCCTAAAATGATGATGGAGGGAGCAACGCCAGGTAGAGCTGCCCTCCTTCTTTCCTTTCTTCTTTTCTTTCCCCCTTTCTTTCCATTTCTCACTCTATCAACAGCCTCAACAACTAACATTTCGTAAGCACTTACCACGGTGCCAGGCAATGTGCAAAGTTCTTTCAGTGAATTCTTTTTATTATGGTACAAATAAGGACACAGAAATGGCGAGAAGTTACATAATTTTTCCAAGGTCCCAGAGCTCATAAGTGCTGTGGCAGAGAGTGTGTGTTCCTGACCACTGGATTACACCATCTCTTCCTTTCCAGCGCTGATCACTCCTTAACACCTCACCCCATCCCTTAATGTACTAAAGAAGGAAGCCACCACATTTCAATCAAAGATTAAGGTAAAACTTCTCTGGTATATTTAGTCTGGCCACTGACCACTCATCCCTGGGTGTTCAGGAAGTAGGTGCAAAAAGCAGGAAATGGAAAATTCACAGTTACTTCTGATGGGAGCTTATAGCCACTTAATTTATTTTCTATTTTATGTGGATTAGTTTACTACTTCTGCAACTACCAAGGGGATCTATAATAGCTTCTGTGACGTTTAAATAATCAAATACTTCTGTATCCTCTGTCTTACTCTGTTCACAAACACCCAACCCAAATCAACTTTTTTGCTTAAGTTGAACCCATGCATGACAATAAAATGGAGAGTAGTGTCAATAACATGAAAAACATTGATCAAGTATAAACTACGTGCAGGGGATTATGCTAAACCTTTTGTATTTATCTTAGATAAACCTATGGTAAACCTACAAGGGAGGTGGCGGTATTGCACCTACAGGTCTAGCAGGATGTAAAGTCAAAAAATCTGCAGTCATTTGGTGCATCTCTTTTATGGGAGATGGGGTAGGAATGGGCATAGGTAAGAAGGATTAGCATAAATTCAGATGCAAATGGGGGGAGTGGGAGATACATCATCTATCCTTTCCTGTCTTGCTATTCTCATTACAGACATTGCTAATCCACAACATCATTCCTTCCTTCAAGGGCCCACCACCCACCTGCTAGTGATGGCATGAGAAATGGAAACTTACTTGCCACACGTGATTTAGCGTATGCTATGTATGGAACTGATTCGAATAGACTGTAGTAGAAGATGTTTCCGTAAACTTCAGAGGTATGTATGGGAGGTGCTTTTTGCTTAGATGATTTGAGAAGCACTCTGAAGACCTTTTATCGAATTTTTTGCTTTGGAGGGCAAACTTTGTGCCAAGGGATTATGAAAAAGATATAGCAGGAGAGAGCTCATGATCATTAAATTGTAACTTAAAAAAAAAAATCTCACCTAAGGTAGAGGCTCCTGCCTATAAAAAAGGTATTTCAAGGATGTTTGGAGCATATCTAACAGTATCATACACATCTTTATGCAAAATACCCACATTTGCAATTGGGGGAGCTGCAGAACACAAATTGAAGAAGAGGCAGGAACGGATTGTTCTTGGGTCAAACTGTAACATTTCAGCCTGACTGCTTTCATGTCTTATGAACTAGCTAAACCTTCCAATACTTTGAATAGAATTTGGGGAATTAAGTAGGGAGTAAATGATTGAAAAAAAAAAGATGAATTGCAATCATTAAAACCTAACTATGTTCAGTAGATACTGTATGATGTTTAAATATACACAAAAGTAAATATTTGGAAATTTGAATCATCTGAAACCTATGGCGCAGAAGTTTGATGAAATAACAGAGCCTTTTGGGGAATGTTTCCTAAAGGATCAAACATTTACTATCTCTATTTTATCTTTTGTTCTTGACGTTTGTGTATTTTAATAATTCTCACTCATATAAAGTAAGATACACATTTTAAATTATATTTATACAAGTTGAATTCTTATTTATCTCCCTTACCAAAAGAGTGAAACACTATTTATTTCTTCATTAAGAATGCAGTGCAGAGTTGACTCTGGAATTAGTGAGAGGAGAAAACTCAATTTTTACTCTGTTTGTATCTGCTTTAAATATTTCAGAGAATTGAGTGTATTTGGGCTGATTCTGTTGCATTGCATTAGTGGACTCTCACAAGAGCTGAATTGTTTTTCTGCATGTTTTCCTGACTCCAGTGTTCGGTGAGGAACCTCAGAAGAACGTAACTTTCTAGTTAATAAATATTTTTGAGTGAGAGCATAAAAAGCATTCCATAGGCTAAAAATTCACTCGATAATTTAATAACCTCTGTCAGGTGTGAAATTTTGGTTGTTGGGAAAAAAATAAGTATTTAAGAGTAATATACTCAGGATGGTCTGTGACTTGGTGCACAGTGGGATGAAGGAACATCTTGTTCTTAACAGTTCAGCATGCTTCCTTACTAATGGAATGCTTAATTTCATTAACAGGAATACTGAAGAACGGTATGACAGCATTTTCTTTGCCTTGAATCTTAGTTCTTAATTTTATTTGAAAATGCAATAGGAAGAAATATTTATACACTTTGGCATTAAAGGATTCATTTAGTAACTATGGGATGTTTTCCCCATGAAAAGACAACTACTTAAAAATGCCTAAAGATGAAAAATCCTTTTTGGTTTTTTATAGCAAAGCATTTGAAAGGAGGAAGGGTGGAGAAGAGAGAAAGGAAGGAGGAAGGAAGGGAGGGACCAGGAGAGACAGAGAGACAGAGTGAGAGAGAGAGAGAGAGAAAAAAAAAATGCCTGGATGGTAAATCAGTTACACCTTTTCACACAGTCACAGACCGAGGTGATGTTATAGGCCTGTCACTCTTGAAAGTTCCACCTAGAAGTCCCCAAGGCAACAAAAACAAACCTTCATAAAAAGCCTATGTGTCATGAAGTACTATCAGAAATGTAGGAGATTTGGATGACTTATTAGAAGTGATTTGTTTTCTTTTAGAATGCCCAGTATCACTGTAGGGTTTCAGTATAAACAAGGTGAGTTACCTTTCCCCAAGAGACTGACTCTTTGAAATGGCAAGAGGGAGTAAGATTTTCTACCCATTCTTTTTTTCAACCATAAAAATATTCTAAATATGCTCATAGGAATACAAGGTAAATTATTATATACACTATCTGTTTTTATAATTTATGGGCTCAGAAAGAAAAACTGTTGCCTTATAAAAATAAATAGAACTTAGAACATATTTTCAACATTGATTCTGCCTAGAAGAAATGGTTTCATAGATAAATTTTGGAAATACTGCACTATGTTTCCCCCTTAGAAAGTCTCATTGCATGCTTTATGAAAGGCCCTGAGATATCCAATCATGAAAAAATTTCAAAACTGTTTAACTTCATTTTAGTTAGCCTGCCCTAGATTTATTTGATCTTGCTCTTTTATCACTAACACCTATTAACATGAAACAGATCAGAATTTGTTGGAACACATGTGGAAGATCTTTCCAAATATGGCAAAGGATGATTTATTTTTCTGAGTAGTTTAGAGACAAGCATAATAATTTCAGTAGAGACATACTTATTTTGATGTGTGAGGAAAAATACACATCTCATTCATAATTGACTGGATATTGTTGCTTAGAATGAAGCCCTAGTTAATGTATGAAAAAAGGAGTATATTCAAAGAAAGTATAAAGTCAATAGTAGTAGACATAATACATAGTGTGGTGAAATCGTGATGCTGGAAGGAAGATGTCTGAAGATTGGGAAATGCTGGTTTAATCTATAAATAGGTTGCAGTACTTTGGATGTGCATCTTGAGACTGGCCATAAGGAAACTTGGGGAAAGGGGGTAGTTAGCTCTCTGGTTCTGGTTTAAAATAGTTTTGTGATCTGGGAGGCCAAGCGGTTCTAGACCTCAGTTTCCTTATCTGTACATAGAGCTGGATTGGAGACTATCTTGGTTGACTTCAGCTCAACAATGTTGGTGTGAACAGAAGGATATCGCAGGGGCCTGATCTGTTAACCCCTTTTGTGCACTTTGAGATTCAGGGAAGGCTCTTTTATTTCTGTGTAGCTAGAGAATTATAACCTGCATTGCTATCTTTATCAGGAAAACAGTGGCTAAATGTTGTCCTGACCACACCTTAGTGAATGAATGCTGACCAGGCTGTCCTGCTGATGCCTGGGTTCCTGGGTGGCAGTGGAGCAGAACGCTTCATTTTGTGACGTGCATTGTTTGACACCTCCTTATGCCTTTTTCTCAAAGTAGCTGAGCCAGATTGCTGGATTTGAGCTACCTTTGTGTGAATGGAGCACATGGCAGTTCAAGCTTCCAGTAATTTCCTTAGTGACTGTCTGGAGGACAAGACTATCTGGAGGACGAGGCTTACTCACTTATTTTTTCACCCCCCACCCCATTTCTTTGTTATTTTGGAGAATTGACATCCATTTAATGTAATATTGAGTCTTCTCATCTAGTCTTATTTTAAATTTTTAAAAATGTAACTTTTTTGGTTATATTTATTGCTAGGATTTTGTTTGTGTGTTTCATTTTGATTTTTGGTTGTTTTTAACGATTCTTCATTGTTTTGTGAATGAGCTCTTGTGACCTATTACATTTTATAACTGCTTATTGTTAGGGCAATGTAATGTATTGTTTATGTATACAAACTCTGCCAGGCTCTGTCACTTACTGGCTCTGTGACCTCACACAGTTACTTAACCTGTCTGTTCCTTAGGATTTTTTTTTAATCTTTAAAATCAGGATAATAATACTAACCTCCCTCAGGATTAAATGAGTTAACACATTAAAATGTATTTAGTACAATGCTTGGTACATAGCCCTCCAAAATTGTTAGCTGTTATTATTATGCCTGATATCTAGGACAGTCTTGTCCCCTCTGACCTCAATCCAGAGCTAACTGAACACTAATCAACCAGAGTCAGATGGCTACACTTGCTGTTAGAGATCATCATTAATGTACAGTCTCAGGTTGTATCTCTAGGGCAAGATGAGCTAACACATCCCAAAGCCATGGACCACCATAAACCACAGACATCCTGACTCCTGAAAGTACGATTAAGAAATGATAGAAATGAGGTGGGAAGCCCCATACAAAGACCAGCAGGACGCCCAGGCAGGGCCAGTACTCTTGTGTGGGCACCATCCGGTTCCCTGGCCCAGAGTCTCTATCACACTTTTTGCCTCTGAAACGGTTTACTTACCCCTAAAATTCTGTTGGTTCCCTGAGCTCACTTCTGATTGGTTATTTCCTTCACTCCTGATTGGTTATTACTCTCACTTCTGGTTGGTCCACTTCCCTAACTTCTGATTGGTCCATTTGTAGTACTTCAGTTGCATGGAGCTCACTCCTGATTGGTTATTTCTCTCACTCCTGATTGGTCTAGTTCTACAAAGCTTGTTCCTGGTTGGTCAACTTCTGTTACACTTTATTTGCATATGATGTTGCAAAGTGTAAAACTGGCAGCCTATAAAAACTTGGAGTGCTAACTCCTCTGGGCCTGCTGGCGTAATAAACTTGAGTTCTCCAACTCTCCAAGTGCTGCTTGGTCTCTAGCCCGGATCCAGGTTGCTGTCACAACTGAGCTGTAACACCGAGCTGTAACACATTTTTCCGCAATAGAAATATCACAAGACAATGTTTAATCCAGGCCTCTTTGTTCATCCCCTTTAAAAAGCCAGAGTTCAAAGAAAATTGATGTTGCTTTGAGCAATTTAGTTTTGATAGCCAACAGTAATTTTTTGAACTATGAAGAATGGAAGATTTTGAAAGATTTATGTGTGTTTAACACTGTCAGTCTCCACAAAGTAAAATATTAGATACATATTTAACCAAAAAAACTCTTTCTTTTGAAATGGTTTGATGTCATTTGGCTATCAAACCAGATAATTTTGCATATACTTAGTTTTTATCAAACCGTCTGAGTGTATCCTATAGTACAGATACTCAAATTCTAGTGTATATGTAAAACTCAGGATTCCCTCAATGCTTAAGACACAGATACAAGGGGCCCAGCTAAGACTCACTGAATCAGCACTGTATTTTCATCAGTACCTCAGGTATTGCTGATGTATGCAGGTGGACCACACTTTGAGGACTGTTGTTCTGAAGTATAAATGTCTTTAATTGAAGAAAAGCACTCCGAAGCAGTTACTTTCTTAGGAAACCCTTCTACGTTGCATGACCTCAGTTTTTTAGAACTGTGGAGTCAAATGTGTTTTGTTTTTATTTCTTTTCTAGCCTTTCCTAACTGTAGCCCAAGACATATGGTATTTAACATAGGGGTGGTGCAGTTTATGTAACCAGAACAGGAAACATTCAGTTCAAAACACACCCCTTGATTGCAACATCCTTGAAACTGACCTGGTAGAATAGATCTAGCTTTTCAAAGGATCACCCTTAGCTTATTTACCTTGGCAATCTTATGGGCATATTATCTGTATAATTGTGGTCGCCACGTAAAACATGTAACTTCAGGTTTTACATGACTACACAAGTAGCAATAAAATGGAAGCAACAAACAATGGACTCTCTCTCAGGTAGTATTCTATTTAACTCAAGTTCACTTCTTCAGTGCTGCAGCTATATAATTGGATCATCTTATAAAAGGCTTGATAATTCACATTTTTAGTCAGAATCAAACTTCAGAAAAGTATTCCTCTGTTTCCTTTCTCTAGACATTGAGAAACAGTAGAGTTCTTATGTTTTTGGAGAGTCATTTTAGAAAAAAAATGGAATGATTATTAAACAGTAAAATACTAGGTAATAACTCAGAAAAATTTTAATGGGATTGGCTTTTGCTTTAAATTATATTAATCAGAAGTTTTGCTTGTTCTGCTGGACTCGGCAGATTGAAGGCTTTTTGATTCTGACCCCTTGGTATTACTTGAATCATTTACTTCTCTACATCTCCACCACCTACGTTGATCCACTTTCTTTCCCCTCCTGGTCTACATTTAGAGGCTCCCAGGCTCAGAGGTTCCCCATTCTATTTGTATCCCTTTCTGATCCGTTCTCCACGTGAATCTCAGAGTGGTCATTTTAATAACATAAATTGAATCACATCATTCTTCTGCCTAGAATCCTTGAGAGGCTTTCCTCAGCTAAAAGTCCTCATCATGGTCCACAAGTTTCTGCATGAGCTGCTTCTGGCCTCCCTTTCCAACCCCAGCCCCATCTCCATCTTGCTCATTATGCTCAAGTCACTTTGCCTCCTTTGTCCCTTGGTTCTTTAACCCATCCATACCCTTCCCTAACTCAGGGCCTTGGTGCAAACTGTCCCCTCTGCCTGGAAGTCTCTTCCCACTATTTTAGCTGGCTAAATCCTGCTCCTCTTTTAGATCTGTGCTTAAATGACACATCTTTAGGGAGTTCCTCCAAAGCTAAATTGTGTCTCTCCCATTTTTCTCCTCCTTTCATATTCTCTTCTCTCAGTACTTATCACAATATGTAAATATATGTGCATGTGTTTATTAATATCTGCCTTTCCCACTAGTCTATCTTGAAAGAAAAATTATGGTCATGTTGTTCATTACTATATCCAGGTGCCTACCAGAGCACCTGGCCCTGAATGAATAAAAGTAAAGATTTGTAATTACCTGGTGCACTAGTTATCTACTGCTGTGTAACAAATGGATGCACAAACTTAGATATTTACTTGAAGTAACAAACAGTTCTTATCTCATAATTTTGATGAGCCAAGAATTTGGAGTGGCTTTTCTGGGCGACTATGGTTCAGAGTCTCTCATGAATTATAGTCAATATATCAGCCTTTTACCAAGTCCAAACTCATTCTGCTCGCCACTTGACAGGCCAATAAATCAGGAGAGGAGGTGTTGGGGCAAGGAGTAACGACTTTATTTGGAAAGCTAGCAGACCAAGAAGATGGAGACTGATGTCCTGGAGAACCATCTTACCCAAGTCAGAATTCAGGCTCCTTTTATACTAAAAAAGGGAAGGGGCGTGGTTGGTTGTTGCAAATTCTTGGTGTCAGAATCCTTTGTTCTTGCAGCTGTCCATGTATGTCAGGTCACGGTGTCCCTGTAAATCTCCAACAAGACAAATGTTATTTTCTATTCTACCACTTTTTATCTTTATATGAATGGGAAAGTGTTAATACCCTTAAAGGTCAGAGCCTTAAAGATGGGCTATCCTGTATATTTCAGGCTACAGGCAGCATTCTTTTACAAAAGGTGCAGAACCAGCATGCCTAAGCACAGGGTTAGAACCAAAGGGACAGATCTAATATGGAGTCAGATTTGTTCTTCCCTACTACAGCCAAGATTGTAGGCATCTGAGGGCTTGAGTGGGGCTGTAGGATCTGTTCCAAGAAGACTCACTAACTAATTTTTGTGTAGGTTATTAAGACTACTGGCAGGAGGCCTCAGTTACATGCCACAGGGGCTACTCTGCAGGGCTGTTTGAGTGTTCTCCTAATGTGGCAGCTGGCTTCTCCCAGAGGTATGATCTAAAAGAGAAGGCGATTAAGGAGTAGGCCATCAATGTCCTAATTTCGGCTATCACGTGTTACTTTTTACTGCATCTTACTTCTTAAAAGCAAGTCACCAAGTACAGGTCACAATTAAAGGGAGAGGAAATAGCTCCATCTTTGGAAGGGAGGAGTGTCAAACAATTTGTGGACATTTTGGAAACCATCACAGTTCTTCCTCTGGCCACAAATTACTTATAATGCCCCCACATGCAAAATATACTAAACTAGCCCCTTATCCCTCAAGAGTCTCATTCCCTTAAATTATCAGCTTAAAATGTAGAATGTTGGCTTCAAAATCAGGTCCAAGTGTGGAGAGACTTTTTGGATGCAGTCCCTTAAATATAGCTCCTTTAATACCAATTCCTCTTGATCCAAAGACCTATTAATTGAAGAGACAAGTTATCTGCTCCTCCCACAGCCAACCTGTCAGGGTGGGATGGTCCTGGCATAACCACTATAGCCATCCTATTAAGAAGAAAGGGTAACATGCACAAGGGTCCTTAGTCTGTGGAGATTCTGAAAGCCAAATGGGCACAGGGTGCAGTTCCGGAAATAATTTTGAATGGCTTTTGGCTCCACCCTCTGCTCTCATTTCCTGCCTCTGGGCCATTGTTTTTTTGTTTGTTTGTTTTTCACGAGAGATAGTGTGTGTCTACAGCTGACTAGTTTCTTGCAGCTTACTACCTGCTTGTAGAAGTTGGGGAGTCTAATGACCTCTTTTCACTTTGCACTCTTTCTGTCCCTCTCAGTCCAAGCCAGTGGTATCTCTGCTAATGTGACACGTGTAGAAATATATTTACAATGCACAGAAAATTATAAGGAGAAAGAAATTATATGGAGGGCCTGGGAGGGCTCCAAGATAGACGAAGTCTAGGTAGCATTTTCAAGAGTGAATAGAAAGCCATTAGGAAGGTCACTTGGAGAGGAACAATTTGAGTATACAGAAAAGCTTGCACAGAAATACAGCAGACTCAAAATGTAATGTATCTACAGGGACATACATATAACTTGGTATTAATAGAATAAGAGTCATGATAGGAATTTTGTACTTTATCCTGTAACTCATTATTTCTTAAAATAAGGCCTACCAAACTCACATTCATTAGGGCCCTTATTAAATCATTAGGGCTCTTATTAAAACTGCAGCTTCCTGGACCCTACTGTAGACTTGCAGCATGAAACTCTCTGGGAAAGGGACTCAGGGATCCCTCAGTTTTAAGATTAGCTGCTCTAGGCCCTGTGTCTTATAAGGTTTTCAGTAGGAAGTGGGTTCCACAACATGATTTGCAGTTTCAATAGATTACTCCAGGAGCTGTGTGGAGGGTGGAGGGTGGTCGGAAAGGTATATGCTGTAGGTTTTTGCAGTGGTCCAGGTAAGAGATGTTGAAGGCCTACAGACATGAGAAAAGGAAAATTGAGAGATCTCGAAGAGAACATAAACACCAGAGTATAGTACAATGGATTTTTTATGTATAAGCACATAGATATATGAAATTTACAATGCATAAATATCTCAAGTTTTGTGGGAACACAGAGGAGTCAGAAAATAACACAGGTAGTTGGCAACGAGAGATGAGAAAGAGTGGGAGACAAAAAAGAGAACTTAGATATAGCAAAGAGCATGCAGAAAGCCAGGTGAGGACCTGATACACTCTGGAATACTAGGAAGTGGGTTGGATTTGAATACAGTGGCTTAAGGGAAAATGGTGGCACTTGAGGCAGAAAAGAGATCAGGTCACCAGAGAGCGGCTGGCTGATCCCAAGCTGTTTTCTCCTCTTCCTGAGCACAGCCATTGCCCTTGCACTTAAATTAAGCCGTGTGGTAGAGTCCTTACAATTGCAATTGGGTGGAAGTGATCTGCTCCATTCTAGGTCTAAATCACCCCCATGCTAATCTCCATCTCACTCTAGATATGCGTGGCAACCTTAGAAGCCACTTGTTGGAGATGTCAAAGCCACCAGATGGACAAAGCCTGGGTTCCTGAATAACCTTTTGGAGTGTAAGTGCCAATGGATAAGGAACATCCATTTTAGATTTAATATAAGAAATAGACTCTATTTGGTTTCAGCCAGGATGTAAGCATGCCATGCAAAGGAATTTGGACGTTATCTCACAGGCAAAGAGGAGTCAACAGACATTTCAAATAAGGAGTGATGTGATCTGGTTTGTTTTTAGGGGGAAATTACTTTCAGCATCTAGTAAAGAGAGTGGGTTTTTAAAAAATTTTTATTTTTAGGGTTTTTTTTTTTGGTGGAGGAGATAGGTTTACTTACTTAGTTATTTTTGGAGGAGGTACTGAGGATTGAACCCAGGACCTTGTATATGCTAGGCATGTGGTCTACCACTTGAGCTACACTCTCCTTCTACGTATCTAGTAAAGAGAAGTCTCAAGGAATAACATGAAAGTCTTCCACAAATGTTCAAAAGCTGTCTCGTGAATGAGGGATTAGCTCTGCTATGGGAGGGGTGCAGACCAGACACTGAACGCATGAGTGAAAGTTCCAGCTGAAATAAGTGCAGCTCAACCTAGAAGGAAGAAATTTCCAGGAGAGCTGCTCCTATAGAGGTTTCTTCAGTGAGCCTCCTTTCCCTCCAGAGATATCCAGTGGGAGGCTGGGGGACTTCCTGTTCAAGGTTTTGATGGAGAACTGAAATAAAATACCTTTAAGATATTTTTCAATTTTGGGATTCCATGACCTGAAGAGACATTGAAAGACGATGAGCATGGGACTTGGGACCCAATGGCCATCTCACCAACTTGTTAATGACTTGGGGCAAGTCACTTCACTTTTCTGGACCTTGATCTTCTTATCAGTAAAACAGAGACAATAATACAACCTACCAAACAGGGTTGTGGTGGGGATTGAATAGTTAGTAATGCCTGGTATATAGTGAGCCCTTATTAATAAATATTAGCTGTTCTTCCTAAAGTCCCCTTAAGAATGTGTCCCCACACGAGGCATGTAATTCATCTCTTCTTTACGTATATCATTACACATTTCCACATTAATTATCTAAGCATTGACTTTGAATTCTCTTGTTCCATTTTGTGTATATAGCCACAGTCACCCTTTCCATGTATATAAGTTTGAGCCTGCAAACAACATTTAGCAGCTACAAAATTTGCATAAATCCCCTATCTACTTATTAATACTACTTTCTATTTACTCTATCATCTCTAGCAACTTGTTAAACAGGCTCAATTATTACATGATTGTGAAAATGAACACAGAGGTTTCAAACACTTAAACACACACACACACGTGCACACACACATACATATGCCACTCTCATGAAAAATAACCTATAAGTTAACTTTAAAAAAGAAAGACAGAACTTAATTTTCTTAATGACTTTGTATCTTCTTCCTGAAGCCTGTCTTTCTTTTAGTTCCTGAGAGTGTGGCCTACATTAATTTGTATAGCTGTATTAACTTTTATCAGAGAGCTTTAGAGAAACCAACTAGATCATTATACACTAGTCTTTTGATTCCCGGGAACATAGCTATTGACCATAAAAAAGGTGATTAACATAATATCTATTACTTCCTATTTTCTGTGGTCTGGCTGGCCACCTTGGCTTTAAGGAGAAGACTGGACTTGACCTTACACTGCTGGGAAAGTTTATTAGCTTTGCCTTAATTAAACCTGCGCCATGTAGTAGGAACAAGGATATCACTGCCCCTTTGTTAGTCTTGGCGATCCTCCCGTTTCTCTTTTGTGATAAATCACCCACCCTTTGGCCTCTGATTATCCACCAGGGAAACAGGTGATTGCTCTGTAGAACAGAGAGGGAAGTATACTATGGTTTAATTTTCAACTGCAAGGGTTTGGCATATTATGTCAGGAACAAATAAATCTGAACAGTTACTCATGTAATGTTTAAGCAATGCTGGGCTTCTTTTATTACGATTTTATGGAAGGCTGTCTGCAAAGGCTGGCATTCTGCTCTTGCTGGCAGATATTCAGGTTGTGAGGCTGCGACTGGGTCTCCAGCTCTAGAAGTGAAGAAGGTATGTTTTCTCCTAGGGAGTGAGACATTTGCTAGAGCAGTGCTCACAGAATCAGGAGGCAGCCTGTAGAGTATTGCAAATGTGTTTTAAGGGGGATCCCTCCATGTAAAGCAGTTTTTTTTTTTAACATTTTTTATTGATTTATAATCATTTTATATGTAAAGCAGTTTTAGACACCAAATTTTCAACAGTGAATATTTCTTTGGAGAAGGATTTGGTAAATGGTCAACAAGTAGGGGTAGCTTCCATTTTTAACTTTATATATACTCTTACTGCTTGATTAAAAACAATAGTTGATACAAAATAAAAATGATCATGATGCAACTTCTTTATCCAGTCATCTGACATTGGGCATTTAGGTTGCTTCCATATCTTGGCTGTTGTAAATAGTGCTGCTATGAACATTGGGGTGCATGGATCTTTTCAAGTTAGAATTTCCTTCTGATATATGTCCAGGAGTGGTACTGCTGGATCATATGGTAAATCTATTTTTAGGTTTCTTTTAAAGGAAGCAACCTAAATGTCCATCGACAGATGATTGGATAAAGAAATTGTGGTGTATATATACAATGGAATCCTACTCAGACATAAAGAAGAACAAAATAATGGCATTTGCTGCAACCTGGATGGACTTAGAGATTATCACACTAAGTGAAGTAAGTCAGACAGAGAAAGACAAATATCACATGATATCACTTATATGTGGAATCTAAAAAATATGACACAAATGAACTTATTTACAAAACAGAAACAGACTCACAGACATAGAAAACAAACTTATAATTACCAAAGGGGAAAAGGGGGTAGTTTGGGATTAGCAGATACAAACTACTGTATACAAAATAGATAAACAATAAGGCCCTACTATATAGCATAGGGAACTATATTCAATATATGGTAATAACCTATAGTGAAAAAGAATATGAAAAAGAATATATATATAACTGAATCACTGTGCTGTACATCAGAAACTAACACAACATTGTAAATCAACTATGCTTAAATAAAAGATATTTTTAAATGATCATGACAAAAACTAATGGCTCTCAAATGTTTTTAATGTTGTAGAGAAGCTCTGACTACTGTCTTTGCTAAAAATAAAAAAGTTGTCAGCATTTTTGCATGTGTTTCAGAAATGACCCTTTCACCAGGGCTATAGCTTGTATTTTAAAATTAGGCTTGATTGAGTAGAGAAGAGGAGAAGAAATTTGACATGGAGAGGCTGGTAGAAAGTGTGATAATATGTCTCAACCAGGTCTTGAAGCACTGACTCTAAGAAATTGGCTCTATGGGAGAAGTAAGCCTGCCCAAGGGTGTGTTCATTTGCTAGGGCTGCCATAACAGAATCTCACAGACAGGCTGACTTAAACAACAGAAGTTTATTTTCTCCTAGTTCTGGAAGCTGGGAGTCTAAGGTGTAAGTGCAGCTGATTCAGTTCCTGGTGAAGGCCCTCTTCCTGGCTTGTGGATGGTTGCCTCTTTCTTGTGTTCTCCTTACATGGTCTTTCCTCTGTGGGGGCACATTACCGGTGTGGCCTAATCTCCTCTTCTTATAAGGACACCAATCAAATTGTATTAGGGCATGCCTTAATGGCCCCATTTTAACTTAATTACCTCTTTTAAAGGTCTTATCCACAAATATAGTCGCATTCTGAAGTTCAGGTTCAAAGTATGAATTTAGGTGGGGAGGACACCATTCAGTCCATGACAATGGATAAATTCTTCTAGAGCTTTTTGTTATTCTTACAGATTTCGTTGGGAATGAAAATGACTATTATCGTTCAAACTAATTATACTTTACTGAAGAACAATAGATAATCCTTAACCTATTGTGCAAAATAAAGAAAATTAAAACTGAAAATCAAATTGAGATAAAACAAAGTTAGTATGCACATTTAATGCATGATGAATAATCAAGAAATCATACATTTGTAGGGGAAGGAAATTAACTTGTTAAGAGTGCTGGTGTTTCTGATGTTTGTGTGGTTTATTTTGAAAACTTGCTACTATTATAGTCAAGGGACTTATGTTACTTTATTATTTTTTAAAGAAAAGCAGACATGGAAAGAAACTATAAACATTAAACACACTGAAGCTTTAATAGAAGATGTTATTCAGTAACAAAGAAAATATTTACCTGGTATCCAATTCAAAATCCTTTTAAATCCTAATCAAAGTATTTTAATTAGAGTGTATAGTTAGTAAAATGTTTATTTGATTATACCAAGATTGGAAAAGTAATAGCTCCTCAAATTGTAATAGAAAATACAAAACTTTTCACAATTTTCTAACTTTGAGTTATTCCAAGAGGCTTTTTTAAAAATTATTCTTTAGTATTTAGAATGCTGAATGCTCAGATTTTTTCTAGAAGGATTTTTTTTTCACACTTGCTGTCAGCCTCCCAGTTTGACATGTACCATGCATTGCCTGTGTTGTTGCCATTTTTTCCTACGTTCAAATATTGTCTCCACCAATAAGACAGTGAGCGTCTTGAGAAGGACCATGACTAATTCATGGTTATTGCTCCAGCACATAGTAGGTAGCTAGTGACATATTTTATTTATCAAGGTCAAATAGTATAGAAATTTTCTCATGCATTTGACTCTATTTTGTAAAACTGTGAAAATGTGAACTGAATAATGATAAAAATTGTCAGTTGATTGCGTGGTTGAGTCTTCAGCTATTGGTTCAGTTGTCCATATAATTATTTCAGATCCCAAAATACTTTAATCTGAAATGCTTAGAAAATGGAAGTTAAAAGGCTGTTTTAATTTCTCTTCTCAAATTACTTGTATTAGCATAGTGGTAAAGGGAACTGCTGGGTTCATAATCCTGGCCTCACCACTTATTAGCTGTGTGACAATGGGCGAGTTACCTACTGTATCTGTGCCTGAGTTTCTCATCTATACAATGGGATAATATTAACACCTTCCTTTTAGGGTTTGTCTGAAGATTAAATGAGTTAACAATGTAAAGCTCTTAGAAGAATGCCTGGTGCCTCCTAAGTGCTATAAATGTTTGCTTTTTTAGGTGTCTTTATTAATTCACTGAAATAGGTGTAGACCCCCAACCCAGCTGTCTCCTGCACTTGAGGTGTTGTTGCTGGAGAATGGGTTCTTGCCTTGCACAGGAAAGAATTCAAGAGCAAGTCATGAAGTGAAAGCAAGTTTATTTAGAGTGGGGTCCATCTCATTCAGAAGGGAAAACAGCTTAGAAGATACACATTCCATAAGCAGAATTCGAATCATCTCAAAAAGGTGAGAGGGAGAGAGGCTGAGAGGTGTTTAGTTTAAAGTAAAAATAGACACACACGCCATAGACAGAGTGCAGGCTGTCTCAGAAGGCAAGAGAGAGAGTAACCCAGAGGTACAGAGTTGTTAGGTTTTATGGGCTTGGTAATTTCATATGCTAATGAGTAGGAGGATTATTCCTACTACTTTGGGGAAGGGGCAGGGATTTCTAGGAACAGGGCTCCCTTGCCTACTTTTATGGGCAGCCTAGGAACTGTCATGGCTCCTGTAGGTGTGCCATGAGGCTCAAGGTCTACTGGAAGTCGAATCTTCCACCATCTTGGTTCTAAGCAGTCTGTTGTGTCCTCATTTCTGTGTCATTCCTTCAGTGGTTATGCCCTGCCCCCTTTCCTCCTATCTCAATGTTACAATTAAACAAATGAACAAATAAAACAAAGTTATTTCACTGCAGAATGTATTCCACCAGTAAAGTAAAATTTAACCTGGGGAATTAAGATTTCTGCTTCCCAGGCCAAATTTGAGAGTTTACCAGCATAGCTACAATGGCCTTCTTTAGAAACTGTAGCTCCCTCGGTCTTTTACAGTGAGTGCCATGTGTTATGAATACTCAAAAAAAAAAAAAAAGAAGATTACAGTGAAATTCTGGCAGGATTGATGTTAGTGCCCTAGAAAGGAATCATGTCAGAAATTTGATTAGAGCACAGAATGAACTTTTCTCAACACCTCACAGGTGTGGCTTTCATGTTGTGGGTCACTTAGCAGGAAGGATCGAGGGCTCAGTAGGACATCAGGAGCCCTCACTTGGCAACCTTTGTAGGACCAACAGGGCAATGTCCAGCGATGAAGAATTACATTCTCACAAATAGGCCTATGGAATTACAAGGAAGTGGTGTGTGTATGTCTTGATTTATAGCAACTGAGAGTTACAGGTGAATGCTGGTAGCCCATGGGAGGTTGCCTCCTCTAGCAACTTGGATACCTTTGGTCACAGTCCTGAAGTTAACCATCAGGGGAATTAAGATTTATTAGATTAGATTTATTAGACGCCTTAACACTAACTGGCTGTATGGCTTTGGGCTTGTCACTTAGCTTCTTTGGACCTCAGTCCCCTCATGGGTAAGTGAGGGGATAGGACAAGATGTTCTTTAAATTCTCTTCCAAATCCAATGTTCCATGATTCTGCAATAGAAATAGTAGCATAGTCAATAAAGATGTATTTCACTAATTCACTAACACCTCTGCATAAAAGCAAAATCAGAGTTTCTGCAGTGATATAGTTTATTCATTTTTTTAAAAAACTGTATTCTGTGATTATAAAATGAGAACTGGAAATGAACTAATTTGGACTTCTAATTTAATTTTTTTTTAAAGCATTTGACTTTTAGGAGAAAGAAGCAAATCAACAGAAAACAATGTATTTTAAAAACCAATGTCCCAAAATCCACTGTTGGAGACTAGCGAGTTCAGTTCTTCTTGCTTCTTTAATTTTCACATCTTTAATATGCTGCAGTTATAGTTGATGCTCAGTAATATGTCCCTAAAATATCAAAGGCAGATTCAGTTACTTTAACTAGGCTATGCTTAGAAATACAAGTGTCCCCGTATATTGTATATGATTGCAGATATATTTTAGAAAGCATTTTGATCGTAGCTACAAATCAAATGCATAATGAGAAAATTATCTTTAATGAGAAAATTCAACTTATCAGATCAGATTTTAATCAGCAGTGTTTCATTGTACTTCGACTTCTGTTTGCATTTAGACAAGTCACTTCACTTCTGTAATCCTCAATTTTTCTCAGACAGATGCAGTGTAAGAGACAATGTCTAAAATGCTTTTTTATTTCTAAAATTCTATTTTCTATTCTCTCTCCATAAATTCTAATTCTGTTCTATCTTTAAAATTTGAATTCAAGTCCTCTACTTCTTTCTCCTATTTGAAAGATTCTTCCAATTATTTTTAACCTGATTCTCCCTAAAAAACGTCCCCTGCCCCCTGCAGTCTCTCTCTTACCAGCAGACACTATTACATGCTTTCATGGATGGGATAGTGACTGGCTAAGGAAATGTTGACTGCTCTTCTCCTTTGCTGCTTTCAGACATGTCTTGGGTGGTTTTATTACCTACATGAGCCCTGTCTAGAGAAAAGAGGTGGAGATGAGCAGATAAGAGTTACCGATGACTAAACATGAGTTAGTTTCCTAACAGAAGGCTGACATTTTCCGTCATTTCAAACAATGAGTTACCTAGAAAAGATACGGCAGACTAGGCATAGCCTTTGGCCCTAAGAAATGTCTACTCAACAACAACAAAAAGCTGGTGCTGACACATCTGAAATAGTCAGACAATTCTTAAGTGCCAAAATATATAGCCCTAACTGTAATTGCGTTAGAAGTGCGTGGAAGGAAGGTTTGGGTTTGGAGTAGTCAGCAGAATCTGAGGGAGGAAATCTGACTTGCAGAGTCTGCTTAAGGAAGAATAATACATATGATTCTTTGATGCTTTAATTCATTTAGCAAATATTTATTTAGTGGCTATGATGCATTGAACTTTTCTAAGTGCTGGCAAAATAGCAGTGAGCAAAATGGGAAGAAAATTTGTCCATCCAGAGCTTTCATTCTAATAGAGGTATGTAAGGAGAATAAATAAATAAAAATATATTATATCAAATGATGTAAGTACTAGGAAATTTAAAAGATACTATACTTCAATTAAAAAAAAAAGATACTTTGGTTAGTAAGACATAGAGAATGGCCTGAGAAGTGATATAATTAGACTGTATCAAGCTAATATACTCTTATTTTATAAATCAAGGAACCAAGACTCAGAGGGGTTAAGTAACATAGCTAAGGTCCCTCAGTTTATTAACAAGAAAGGAATAAAATCCAGGCTCACCCCAGCTCCTACTCTAGCATTCCTTCCAGTATGCACACATTTCCTAGATGGTCAAGAGACACAGTTACAGAGGTGGGACTAAGTAGAGCTTGTGTGGGACCCAAGGCAGCAGACACTCTGTGTTGGGGGCAAGTGGAAAATATGACTAGGTGGGAAGGACAGTGTCATAAGGAAAGCCAGACAGGGAAGTTTATTGATTTGTGTATTTTTTATTGACGGGGGGAGGTAATTAGGTTTTCTATTTATTTATTTTTAAATTTATTTATTTATTTAATTGAAGTATAGTTAGGTTACAATATTGTGTCAATTTGAGGTACTGGGGATTGAGCCCAGGACCTTGTGCGTGCTAAGCATGTGCTCTGCCACTTGTGCTGTCCCCACACCCCCGGCAGGGAAGTTGAAATTTGATGTGATGATAAAAAAGAAACAAATAAAATGATCCTTAGAAAAGTTTGGCGATATTTAGTTGATTTTTAAGTCATCAGATTAAAAAGTGCTTCCCTTGTATGACTGCCCTTTTCTCTCTTTCTTTCCCTGAAAAATTATTCCTTTGTTTAATGCTATTTACCATCAGGTAGAGCAGTTATGTTTTCTGAGAATGTCAAAGACGCTATACTATGATTTGTCTCAAAACTAGAAAGAATGTGTTTTGGGGAAATGCAAATTTATTGCAGCTCCACATTTAGGGATTAAACTGCCGGTGAAATGAATGTAGAATGAGAACTAAATCTAGACATTAGATTTGGATAAAATGAGCAAGCTGAATCAGATGTAAATTGAGAGAGGCTGTTACTCATACTTTCATCGTAAATTGGGAGTTAAGTACTCAAGTTCCTACAGGAGCTAATACATAAATTATAAACCAGATCACACATTTCCTTAAGTGCAGCAGTCATTGTTGCTGATTCACCTTCATTTCAAGATTCCAATAATTGAGAGAGAGAGAAACCACCAACAAAATGTACAAATGAGGATTTATTTGCAGATCTGAAGACTCCATAACAGCAATAGTTTTTACTCTTCTTTGAGAAAGAACAGGAGCTTCAAGTAGGAAGAAAATATATGCATTAAATACTTACCCCAGGTTCAACAATCAGAAAATTATCAAATAGGGCAAATGAACCTTATGCCTGTAGCTGCTCATAACATGTTAGATATGCATACTTACTTTGGCCTAAATCTAAAGCATGTCTTATTTTGGATGTGATGGGTATTTTGGAAAGGCTCCAGGACCTTTTGTATAAGGTTCTAACTAGGGAATTATGAGCCTTACTATATGAGGGTCATGGAGTACATTTGAGGATCTAGCTGTGCATTTTGGGGGCCAGGCAGATTTTTTGGAAATATTCTAAGTCCATGGCTCTCTAATTCCAAGCAGATATTCAATGTAATACAAAGACTACTTAGGAAAAAAAACAGAAACAAAGACTACTTAGATTTTTATGTTTTATGATTAGGGTGGGGGTGGGGATGGGGATATTGCTCTAATACTCACTTGTAGGTCATTGACTACTGCAATTTTCCCACCAGAAGACCAGAATTACTTGCATAATTAATGCAAAGTAACTGTTACCCAAGACGATCCCTCCTACACAGTCGCTTTATTTCAGGCTTCTGACCGTCTTGGGGTTAATGATTCATAAAACAAAAAGGCCTCTAAGCAGTGTAGAAACATATCTGTCCCAGAATTTAAGCCTGTTGTTGAAGGTTGGAGGAGGAGTGACCCTCAGGCCTTCATCCATAAGACACAGAGTACACACAGCAAAGTGTAGGCACTTGATCACAAGTACTGAAGGTTTCAGGTACAAGGTGGATGGTCATGACTTATTTTACTTCCTTTCAGTTACTCATGCCAACTGTTTATGTCTGAGATAATTGAATATGTATGGGAAAAAAAGTTTAGATACTTTCAAAACACTTTCAGGGATCTATATGGTGCTACATAGCACTCCTGCTCACTGAAGAGTGATCAAGAAATTATTTCAATCCATTTACTCTGTTCAGTAAGGTAAGTAAGACTATGTGTTCAATTAGATTTCTGTCAAAATGGTTAAACCAAACAAAAAAATGTCTTCAAAGAGGTAAACTTAGGTTATTTAGAAAATCCATTTATATTAAGGGCTTCATTCCAAGATGAGGAGAGAAAATACATCTACTTATGCAGCATGTATACTATGTACTCAGCCAGGTGACAGGTACGAATAGGGGTGGAGGCTCTAGTAGGTGCCTCAGGACATGAAAGCTGTCGTCAGGGACTTGAAGGTTTGTCCTGTGTCTCCAGCATGTGAGATGTTAAGGAAATGGAATTCCTTGCTCCTGTAGAGTTGATAAGGGCAATAAGGACAGGCAGGGATGCATGCTTGGAAGGTCAAGTTGGAAATCTGAACCCATTTTCCTAATAGTCTTTAGGTTCTTCAATAGGAAAAGATTTACCCTTCCATAGATAAAACTGCATAAATGGTGGTGAGTTTCCAAGACTGACTCGTTAGTTTTTGTATTTATCCCATGATATTTCTGAGGTACTGAGTTCTAGAACTCCCACTTAGAAGCTTTTGGAAACAACTTTCTATGGTGGAGTTACCAAAATAATTGATTCACACCATTAATACTCTAAGGGTCTTGAGAAAGGTGGCAGTTGGATGGTCAGGAGGAAACAAAGACAACCCAGAGTGCTGACCTCATAAGGACAGAGGAGATAGGATGAAAGAAGAAAGGAGAGGAGGCATCCTAGGCAGGGAGATAGCAAGGCTGAGTGCATAGAGCAGTGGCTCCCAGCCTTGACTGCACATTTGAATCACCTGGGATGCTTAAAAAAATTACCAGTGACTGAGGTTCTCTCCAGAATCTCTACAGATGAGCCAGACACGGGTATTTTAAGAACCTTTGAGGTGGCCCCATAGTTTGAGAATCACTGACTTAGAATCTGTAATGAACTCTTATGTGTTTGGAGACATGAGGCGATCAGTTTGAAGAGAACAGAGGTCCCACTTCCCCCCTGTGAAGCAGCCCATGGGTAGGCAGTAAATCTCTCAAAGGACTCTGAAAACTGGTCTCATCTGAAGGTTAATAAGAGGCCACTTTTTTTTTAAGCAGTAATAAACAAGAATAACAGTGGCATTTAGTCTGTAGACAGGCTTTATAGATTTAATAGAAAATAAAGATAAGGCTATTAGTTAGGAGGCTATTGCTGTAACTCAAGCATGAGATCATAAGGCCTTGGGAGGAGCTGTAGGAGCAGAAACAAGGGCACAGGGTGGAAGAAACTCTGAAAAGTTGAAACAATAGATTATGTATCTTGAGCACAGTAGGTACTTAAAATTTGTAGAGTATATGAGTGGAAGGGGCTAAGGAGAGAAAAGTATCAAAGAGGACTTCAAAATATGAAGTTCTAGAGAATGACACTACTGTGACAAGAAAGGGGGGAAGGCAGGAGGGAGGAGTTGCTATAGAAGAAAAGATAGATTCCATTTTGGATGTGTTACATTCGTGGGGACAACAGCTAACATTTTCATGGCTTTTCTGCCTGCATGATGGAGCCCATGCTTACTTCTCTAGTCTCTCCTGCATTCAGGGTCTCTGGTCATGGCCACTCCTTCTAGTTCTAGGGTTTTTCCATAAGCCCTTCCCCAACTACTCATACTTAAAGTTTCCTTAAGGACACTTTTCTTGCCATGCCATCCCCCAAATTAACTTCCCTGTTACATAGTTTAGCATCTTGTCTCTAGGTGGTTTCTTCATAGCACATATCACTCTTGTACTTTGGCAAGAACTTGCTCAAGAGCTTGCTCCACGACTATAACCTCCATATAGGCAGAGGCGTTGTTTATTCTTCTCACTGCTGTACTTCTGGGGACCAGCACTATGTCCATCACATGGCAGGTTCTTGAATAATTAAATGAATATGTGCTAAGCATTTTTCATGCAGTATCTTCTTTAACCCTCACAACAACCCTATGAGGGCCGTACAATTATTAATCCCACTTTACAGATAAGGCAAGATGACTTATCCAAAGTTACACAGCTGGTATGAAGGCAGGACTGAACCATGAATTCTGCTTTCTCTGGTGCCAAAGCTGTGCTTTTTAACCTCTGAGCCATTCTGCCTCTGCCAAGCTTGGGAACATGAGCACAACTGTAAGAAGATAGAAAGGAGGGGATGTAAAAAAAACAAAAAAACAGTAGTGGAGTTTTAGGGAACTGGAGATATTTGAATATGAAGAGATATTAAAATTCATGGAGATCAAACCCTTCATTGCACAGGTGAGAAAAAAAAAAGGTCCAGGAGGTTACATTCCTGCACCAAGGCCACAGAACTAGTTATTGTTTGGGAGTGTGCTGGGTCCCAGGCTCTCCACGTCTGGTTCTGTGCCCTTTCTATGGTCAGGGCAGTTGGGAGCAAGTCATTTGGGGCCACAGAGTGGGCAAGACACTTTGACTGCAAACTCAGCTTGAAGACAGAGAGAAACTAGGAAGAAGCTGCAATGAGTATTGTGGGTAACTGAAGTGTTTTATGGAACCTGGTATGGCTCTGATTACACCATAACTGTCCTTTGTTGTAGCAACAGAATTAGTTTGCTTTGATGTTGGTGCCTTAGATTCCTTTCACTTTGGCACCCACACTTTGCCAGGATGATTGGTAGGGAGATTATAGTTATTCCTTTGCTTCATGAAAAAAATACAAGGCATTTCTGATACTCTGGGTTGTTGTTGCCTAAATGTTGCCCCCATTCTACTCCCAGCAGCCCCATAATTTTGCCAATAAAGAAATTAAAATAGAGAGAGGTTAACTTGTCACTTTGGGGTAATAAAGTGCAGTAGTTAAGAAGTAGCAAAAAGGGAAAAGAGAAGTAAATATGTTAATGTTACCAGAACTAAATTTGGGATATATGCCTTATCTTGTTTAGGTTCAGGGTGACATATACCTGTCAATTTGACATAAATTTATACATTTCTTATTCTTAAGAGTACCTGAGTGGGGTACCTAGCTTCAGACTTTCCCTAGGGTCAGATGAATGCCTTCAGGATTCTTTTATCTAATTTTAGACTTCTAAAACTGGGCAGGAATTGACTTCACCTTGGGAAGAAGAGAGGTAGTTCTTCCTTTTCTGGGACCTCCTCCCTAGGGCATCTGGTACATTGTTAGGGCTGCGATGTAACTGCTTACATCACTGCCAAGCCCAAGTCAGGAGGATTAGAAATCAGAAGTCCATGGCTCAGTGCCCTGAACTTTATTTGTATCAATACAAATGATGTAGATTGCTTTTGCTTTATTTCTCATCAAGCTTATTCTTAATGTTCAAAACTGGGCTACTCAGGACCACATTTCCCTAATGTAAAATGTTAACATTCCACCATTTTCCCAGAGTTGTTGTGTCCCCATCCATTTTCATGGTGTTGTCGTGAGAAAGCAGATGGATAAGTCAGATGGTGCTACTGTATTATGATTATCATGTGTGTTTCGTGGAAGCTGGAGTCTAAATTAGGATAATTTCCCTGAAGTTACGACTAGTGAAAAGTTCTCCTACGGTCTGGCCTTTGTAACATTCCTCTGACAAAGCCAGGAATTTATCTGACATCTGTTTCTATGGAACTCAAAGTGATTAACAGATGTGATCTAATTATTTTCCTAAATCCCTGGATGTAGCAGGCAGCAGGGCACATCCGCCTAATAGAAACGTCAGATCATTAGGATTGAGGTGAAAGGTTCCCTCCAGGTCATGTCTTTATTTTTGGTGGAAACTTGAGACTTCTTGCCTTTCATTCAAGTTTCTTGATGGCCTTGTCTTTACAGGCAAGGTATATGTGTTGTTTAGCTCAGTCTCCCCAAGATAAACTTTCCCCCAAAGAATTGGAGTTCTCCATAATCCTATAATGAAAGTGGAACAGGAATACATTTCACAAGGTCTACACTTATTCTACTTGCTCATAGAGTAAAATAAAATCAGGAACTAGAGCCAAATGTTCTAGAATTTCTTACCTTAAAAGGAGCTTAAAGGCAGGGTGAATATGGCTGAGGCTTATGATTAGGGCAAGCATATGATGTATTTGTAAAACATGGCCCCAAGAGAGTGGAGAAGGGCACTGTTAGCCTACAATAGGCTTAAACTGGGACTGTCTTGGGTAACCCAGGGTCGTATAGTCACTCTGCTTACAGTGGTGATGGCAGTGAGGTATTATCTCCCAGAGTTGAGTGCTTGGTATACTTCATTCATTAGGCTTATATGTAATAAAGCCCTATTTTAGGTGCTGTTGAAAGAAATAGGTATATAATAGATGTATCTCTCCTGCTCTCAAGGATTTTACAGTGCTATGAAAGAGATAGTTACTACTAAGTAGAATAATACTGATATGTTCTTATTTATTTCACTCTCTTCTCATGATTTTAATCTCTATCAGCACTTCCTTATTTGAAAGGAAATGCTGTAATACCTTTGTTAACTTGATTTGGTAAGATATAGTTTACAGAAATTTAGTTCTCTTCATACAATGCTTATATTTTCCAGTTGATTATACAGATGTTTTCAACCATATTCTTCTTGTGGACCATAACAATACTAGGTCTGATAGAAATGTTCTAACAATGAAATAAATTATTTTTTACAAAATTGTCTCCGTTTAATGTAATTAAGCATATTACCTGGTGTAGTGTTTTCAAGCTTACAAATTATGTAACATAAATACTTTCTCAAATATCCACCAGGGCAGGGGCCTTCTCTGTCTTGTTCACAGGGAAAACTCCAGGACCTAGAACAAGGCCTGGCACATAGGGGCTACTCAAAAAATATTTGAATAAATTTCCTATAATATATTTATTTTTTTGTTCAAGGAATCATTCATTCAAATGAAATCTTATGTAGGTTTAACCGACAAAACTGATTATAGTAGAATTTTTATGGCTAAAAGGAGGGCATGGTCTTGAGTCCATACTCCCACTACTTATAACCCCCATCTCTTGGAGCAGATCTGAAAACTCTTCATCAAAGATACGGAATTATGTTGGGACTTTGAGATGTGCAAATACTAACTACTATATAGAAAATAGATTAAAAAAACAAATTTCTTCTGTATAGCACAGGGAACTATACTCAATGTCTTATGATAGCCTATAATGAAGAAGAATATGAAAACAAATATATGTAGGATATGTATGACTGAAGCATTATGCTATATACCAGAAATTGACACAATGTAACTGACTATAATTTTAAAAATATTTAAAAGATATAGAATTGTGGAGCAGATATGCAAACTATTCATCAAAGAGCATCGGATCACATAAAGTCAGAGAGCTCATTTTGTCCATGGATGAAGAAATTGGAGCCCAGTGAATCTCAGTAAAATGCCAGAGGTCATTTGTTGTGTGACATGGCCAGGGTGGGCACTCAGATCTTCCGGTTGCAGGGCAGAGATTTTCCTAGTGTCGCCAGACCTAGAATAAGGGGAGTAAGAGATAAATTAGCCTGACAGCTCTGGAGGAAGCCAGTTTGTGAGGGAGCTGGACATTACCAGAAAAGTAAGAGAGATGGAAGAAAGTATACATATGTATGTATGTCTGTGTGTGTGTATAAACCTCCTGGAAGACTATCAAATTAAGTTGGAAGAAGGAGGTAGGGAGATAATAGCTGTTTTGATAAGTCATGCGCATGAGAGGTGAGATCCCACCAAATTGTGTGTTTGAAAAACCTGCAAGTAAAAAGTCCTGGAATTGCTTTCAAGGGAGATGGATCAGAGTTTTTTGTGTCATTGGTTTGAATTCGCAGACTTGGGGTCAGACTTACTCACTAAAGAATTGAAGAACACGTTTTCTTTCAAAGAAAGGTTGAATAATTGTTTAAAGAATCTCAAGTTTGAAAGAGTGCTAAATAATTAATCACCCAGGACTCAAAAGTTTGGGTGCTGTCCAGATGACTCAAATCTGATTTTCTCATTTGTGAGTCAGGAATTGAGACTCTTCCCCTTAGAAACAGAAATAAGTTAGATTGTGATATTATAATCATATTCTAATATTGCCCTCATTGAAAGAAGGTTAAAAATATACCAACCTGATAATAACTTTTAAAAATGGGATAAAAATTTGGGGCCACTTAAAAAAGTTTAAAATTGGCTTCTATCTGCAAAAATCAGTTAATCAGTTTTATTGAATACTTTTCATGCTATTATAGTAATGTTTCTCAGACTTTTTTTTATTATGGCATGTTTTAAGAAATACATTTGATATCACAACCAGTACTCACATGTATAATATAATTGACCAAAACAGACATTTTTGAAATGTTTGAAACATTTATGAAGTGGTCCTTACCTTTACTATAAATTACACTTTTACATTTTTTATTCTATTCTATTTTGTTTTAAAAGTTCTGGTCATGACCCATTAAAGTGATTTCATGACTCGTTAATGGATTGTTACATACAATTTAAGAAGCAATGATGTAAACAATATAAGAGGAATCAAGGTAACATTTCTGAAGGAGAGGGGCTTGTGGTCTGCTTGGGGAGAGAAAACTAACTTGTAAACCATTAGAGTGTATTTTAAGATTATGATTAATTGCTAAATTGCATAATGCAGTTCAAGAATGATGGATGTTTGGTTTTTATCAATGTGTTTTCTGTATTGAAATACACAGCTTTAAGATAAAAACAAGTTTATATATATATATTTTAAATTGACGTATAGTTGATTTGCAATGTTGTGTTAGTTTCATGTGTATAGCAAAGTGACTCAGTTATACATACATATATTCTTTTTCAGATTCTTCTCCATTATAAGCTATTACAAGATATTGAATATAGTTCCCTATGCTATACAATAGTTTCTTGTTGTTTATCTAGTTTATATATAGTAGTGTGCATATGTTAATCCCAAATTCCTAATTTATCCTCCTTCCCTTCCCCCTTTGATAACCATAAGTTTATTCTCTATGTCTGTTAGTCTATTTCTGTTTTGTAAATAAATTCATTTGCATTAGTTTTTTATATTCCACATATAAGTGATAACATATAATACTTGTCTTTGACTTACTTCACTTAGTATGATAATCTTTTGATCAGTCCATATTGCTGCAAATGGCATTATTTCATTCTTTCCTATGGCTGAGTAATATCATATATATATATACCACATCTTTATCCAATCATCTGTCAGTGGACAGTTTAGGTTGCTTCCATGTCTTGGCTATTGTAAATAGTGCTGCTATAAACATTGGGGTGCATGTATCTTTTCAAATTAAAGTTTTCTCTGGATATATGCCCAGGAGTGGGATTTCTGGATCACATAGTAACTCTATTTTTAGTTTTTTAAGGAACCTCCATACTGTTTTCCATAGTTGCCACACCAATTTACATCCCCTCCAACAGTGTAAGAGGGTTCCCTTTTCTCCACACCCTCTCCAGCATTTATTATTTGTAAACTTTTTGATGATGGCCATTCTGACTGGTATGAGGTGATACCTCATTGTAGTTTTGATTCGCATTTCTCTAATAATTAGTGATGTTGAGCATCTTTTCATGTGCCTGTTGGCCATCTGTATGTACGAAGACAACTTTTAAAAGTATGCTTATTTGCTTCTATATTTCATGTTTCCAAGATGCACCATTTTACATATTCTTACACCTCTGAAACTGGAGTGTATCTTACAATTGATGATATTTTACAATAACTACCTTTGGGCAGCTGATTCATTTGTCATTGCCTGGGCATATGCAGTCTTGATGGTCGTTGCTGGTAGCATGACTGGACAACTGAAACCTTTTGCCATTTCAGTCTATAAGCCGCTTGCAAGAAACACTAACCTTTTCTGATAAGGAATTCAATCCAGTCTGATAATAAGTAAGTGTCAGCATCAAAATGTGCAGAATATTGTTAATGCTGTTAGTGGCTTGTAGAAAAACCTCAGAAGCAACAATGGTGCAGATTTCCAAAATAAAAGACTGCCTTCCCAGTACCATTGTTGACATAGAATTCAAAATAATATGGAAAATGCTAGCATCAATAACTGAGCTAAAACGTGATTGAGAAGAGCTGGACTCTAAATCTGAATAAGTTTTAGGGGTTTCTTCACCAATTAATTTTGCTTATATACTTTTTAATTTATATGTGAGGGATATATAATAGAAAGACTATGCCTACATAAGACTAAGAAAGCTTTTTAGGGAGGCTACAACATACAATATCTAGGTGATAAAAAAGCATTGTGTTATTGTTTAACTGGCAGCATTTTTTTTTATAGCACACTAAATACCAATGGCATCTTATACTTACAATCACAGGAAAATGCAAATTAAAACCACAGTATGCTACCACTATGTATTTCCAAGAATAGCTAAAATTTAAAAGATTGACAAACCAATTGTTGGTAATGATGCGGCATAAGTGGAGCTCTCTTGCATTGCTGATGAGAATGCAAGAATATACAGCTACTTTGGAAAACAGTTTGCTACATTCTTAAAAAGTTAAACACACACTTGTGTATGCCTCAGCAATTCTGCTTCTGGGTACTAAACACAGAGAAGTGAAAACATACCCTCACAAAGACTTGTATGCAAATGTTCATAGTAACCTCAAACTGGAAACAACCCAAGTGTTGTTTCATCAATAAATTATGAGTAGATGAACTCTGGTATATACATATATGAACTACTATTCAGCAATAAAAATGAATAAACTATGGATATATACAACACACTATTAGGGATAAATCTAAAAAGTGAAAGAACCAGGTGTAGAAGTCTTCATGTTGTATAATTTCAATTGTGTGAAATTCGAGAAAAGGCAAAACCATAGTGACAGAAAGCAGATCAGCAGTTGCCAAAGGCCAGGGACTGGGGTGAGGAGGCTCTTTGAAAGTGTGAGAGAACTTGTTGCAATAATGGAAATGTTCTTTGTCATGATTGTGGTGGTGGTCACACAACTGAATCCAATTGTCAAAGCTTATTGGCTTGCATACTGAAAACTGGTATTTTTTTTAAGTGTAAATTGCGCATCATGAAAGCTGACCAAAAAAAGTAAATAAAAATTAAATTGATGGTATCTTAGTTTTTATGAAATAGATTTTTCTGTATTTTAAAACTAATATAGAGAACAAGAGAAGCAGAAAGAGGGAGAAGTCACTTACAATTGCACCACACAAAAATAACCACTTAAAACTGTTAGTTTTTTTCGCTATAATCTACATTTACAGTTTTTCTTTATATGTGTTATAAACGGCATTCCTAACTACCTTCCCTGTGGAGTTAGTGTTAGACAGTGTGCAAACTGAATGAGAGGGTGCTTGGTGCTCCTGGTTGTTTCCTTCTTTATGCTAATGTTTCATGTTTGGCTTCCTGTAACATCTCTGTGTAATGTGCATCAAAGAATTGGAAATATTTATAATAATTATGTGAAATCCTGTGTCCCAAGGGCATTGAATTTGGATCATTGAGAAAGAACTCTAGTACAGAGCTAAGATGTATTTAGAGGTCCTTAGAGGGAATTTTAGAACCAAGACATAAAGATAGGAATCATTAACTTCTGAGATATGTATTATAGTTTGGTAACGAGTGAACCTTATTGAGAGTGGCTTCATGGAAGTTTTCAGTTTAATTTTTTTTCAACTTGCTTAAAAAAGAAGAAAAAAAAATGAAGCTGATTCTATAGGCTTTCCTCAGCGATAAAAGGATTTGCAGTGACATAAACTGAATCATTCCCCATTCTGTCTTCCTGCTCATACCTACTGCATGGAGTTTTACTACCGCATGGAGTTATATTAGGAGAGATGGCTTCAGCTTGGTTGCATGTAGCTTTGTGGTTCTGAGCTCAGGCTTAGCATGGGTTAGGGTGAGGAGATTTTAAGCAAGAAGTTCCCTACTCTAGCCCTTGGAATACAGAGCTATTCTGACACTGATTTTTTTTTTTTTTTTTGACTTACAGATTGTTTTAATCTAGACATTAGCCAGTGTTCTCTGGCTTACCCACACTTTTAAGATTCTTGAAGCAAGACATATGAAATGAATGCTAGTCCTATATTATGCATTCCAACGTTGGATTGTTTGTAAATTTGCTGACACTGAATTTTTGAAGCTCCTTATTGTGTGTAACAGATTGTGTTTCACAGATATCCCTGTGGCCTCCAGTGGGGTAAAGAGGAGGCCTCCTTGGGATCAGGTGACTTGTTCCTAAGAGCCAAGTAGAGGCAAGTGTTCCTGGGGGTGGGTCAGGGTGGGAGAGAGTGGGTTCCAGGTGTAACTCCTTTCTGGTGCTGACAGAGGCCAGTAGCCCCTGAATGTGGAACTGAGTTATTTTAAGGCTAAAGGCTCCTGAACTCTAATTCCTGAGCACAGGGGCACTATCTGTTCCTTAGAGGATTTAGTGTAAGTTTCTTTCTTGAGTGACTACTACATATGAGGGTCTTTTCATAGGTTATCTCATTTAACCTTCACGAGCACCTCAGGAGACAAGGCTTTCTCATTTCTGGTTCAGACATAAGGAAGCTGAGACCTACGAAGGCGGAGGATCTTGCTCAAAGCCACGCAGCTAGCCGGTTAGGGAAAACTTGGCCTCCCTTTACCATCACATGGGGAATTTCTTTTTGTTTGATTTGAGAAAAAGAGCCAATACCTTTCAGCTGAGATAAGAGAAAGGAATCTGATCTCATCATCCATGCTTCCTTGTAAATTTATTTATTCAGCCTCATTTTCCTCAAAATTGTAAAGGATCCCAATCCTCTCTCTTCTGTTCTTATGGTGTGAAACCTTGGACAAGTCTCCTTTTTCCTATAAGAGGAAAAAAGTTACCTGAAGAAACTTGAGCAACGGTTCTGATCTCATAAAGCTGTGGTGGAATTTAAATGGAGAGAATGTGTGGAAAGCTTTGAACAAAGTCAGGGTTCTAGATTGTCTTTATTGTTACTACTCTATTCGGAGAATTTTTTCACGTGCAAAGGGAAGTGGGGACAGAAGCTTCTATGTGGAAATATTTCCCCTTACTTCTTGTACTTAACCTAGGCCAGAGAGCTAGAACTATGATATTTTTGACTTGAAAAAATTCTTCCAACTTCCTTAATTTCTGTTTTGTGAGTCGGGAAATGAATTTAGAGAAAATTTAGTAGCCATGGGATTACTGACTGAAGATCTTATGGAAATTATGTTCAGTTTTCTCTCAATCCAGTTGGGTAAAAAAAATGAAAAGAAAGTCTTTTGCCGTCATTTGGTGGTGGAATAGAAACTATAACTAAAGTTTTGAAATATGAAAAGCATTATTATTGATGTGTATCTAAATTACAGTGATTTTTTTGTGTGTTGTGCAGAAGAGGCACACAATTGTTAAATCCCCCTTCACTCCACTTTCTTTTTTGGTATTCAAATAAATAGGAAAGGCTGTGACATTAAACATTATCTCACAAAATAACATGTTTGAAGACTAACATTCAAATTGTTGACATATAGCATTTGAATGCTATGTACAAAACATTATACTTAAAACATGACATCCCAACAATCAATTTGCAGCACAACATCCCGGCATAGTAGTCAGGTAGAACCAGTCTGCGTGTATGGAAATAGATCTTCCTGTTGGTGCATTTGCAATTAAAAGACCCGTATTAATAGCACATCCTCCATTTAGAATTTTTAATTCAACAAGCATTTATTGTAAAACATTGTATTGCAATGAAAGAAAGATGGCTGAAACCTAATCTCTGTTGCAAAGTAGTAACTTGAGGAAGGAAAAAGGGAAGAGAAGAACACCTTATGTGCACAACTGCTGGAAAAAGGAAAAATCTGGGCTCTATGCTGAGCAAAGAGGTTTACATTTATGCACTGCTGATGGCACTAGCTTTGCCTCAGCCTCTTCTAGGTATTAAGCACATATGGGGCCCTCATGTGGAATCCCCCTGTGGCCTGGCTTCCCATCCACAAATTACTTTCCTTTCAATGAACCAAATTTAGGCAGAAGACTTTGTCTTTCTTGACGGTGTTTTTATCCATTTGGGGTTTGGTGGTTTTACTGTAGCAACTTGTTTTATGGTTTGAGTTCTGCCCTTGATTATGTAATCTCTGAACGATTTTATCATTGTTCACTTCCCTTTTTCTTTCTCTTTGACATGAAGAATAAGACAGTGTGTATAGTGTTAAGACGTGTAGAGAGTGAAAACAGAAAGAAATGGAATTTCCAGTTACTATGTAAAGTGACAGCACATGTCATCAACAGAGAGGACTGCAGTGTTTCCTCTGGGCAGCTCTGCCCAAGGAAGGCCTTGGTCTTTTTCAGAGCCACCCTCCAAGGCTGGCCTATGGAGAAGCCCCAATTTTACATCTAATAAATTAGAAAGACCCTTCTACCCTCAAAAGTGCCCTTCCAGGTAATTTAGGGGATCTAGAGGGTAAGTGTTTCTGAGGAGGGCAGTAAGCTAGTTCTAGAGATAGCTCCAGGAAACTTCTAGGTAATGCTATTTTCTTACTTCCAGAGCAGTTCAGAGACTGTCACAAGAGCTTTCTTAAGTATCCCCAGTGCACGGTCTAAGCCAAATGCAAAGCTTCCAATTAGAACATTGAAGCTTTGATGCCAATTAAAATTAAATGATGCTGTTTATGGTCTTAGGAGGAGGAATAGACCCAAAAGAAAGACATTAAAACTTGGTATTTTAAAAATATGAGCTCAGCTTCATTAGAGAGTAGTTGCTGAGTTTGAACCTAAAGTTCTAACAGGGAATTCAAAAGTTTCAAGTGATAAGATAATTAATATAAAAAGGGAGACAGATGGAAAATGGGTAAAGGTTATATGAGTTTGGTGTTTGAAGTTACAAAGTTAAAGTATTTTAAGGACAGAAGAAGAACTCAGCTGTGTTTCTAGTTGGCAATATATTGCAAGTTGTTGTTCAAGTAAATTGGCTTTGGTTATAACCAAACACAGAGCTTCTCAAAAGATCCAGTTTCTGGTTTCCCAAAGAATCACAAAGGAATTAATGTGCTTAACTTGTTTATATCAATATTACTGAATGCTGATAGGGTGGTTTCTCATTTTCTCTTTTGGGATGGATGGCTAAATTTTTCTTTTTTTAATTGAAGCCTTCTACTTATCATTGAGTAGAAGGTAAAATTAAATGTCCTTAATTTTACTTTTTGAACAAATTTACTGCTTTGAGTAGCTGGATCTCTTATGGTTCCTGATATAAAGTCATCTAGAGCAGCCTTTTAAGGTCCATTACATTAACACATGAGTGTGAGAAACCTTCAGTTTATTAATTTCTTATTTCTACTGACACATAATCCTACTATTCTAGATAATACATGGCATCAGGAGTGGAGACATTTCTTTTTGGACAAGCTCTGAAAGGATGAAAGGAAAATGTTTCTTTAAATGTGAGCCGAGAAACAATGGATGGTGAGCAATTTTCCCTCAGTTATAAAGCAATTGTATTTCCTATTTTAAAACAAAGTGTAATGGGATATATTTTCTTTTCTATTATATTTCTAATAAAATCTTATCTGCGGAGAGACAAAGCAACAGAAATTATTTTCCAGAAACACCAGATGTTGACCCACCTGTCTGATTACTGTTGAGAGGTCTAATCTTGTAGTTCAGTAAATATCTTAATTAAATTACATGCCATTTCTGCATCGTTAGAATAAGTTGAAAGCTGGAAATCTGTTCAGAAATTTGAGCCTGTGTTGCTCATTCTGTTTTCTCATACACATTTAGGCATCTGCCAAAAAGAATCACTACATCAGTTTTGCAAAGCCAGATTCCAGCTTTGTTACTTAACCATGACTGAGCCATCATGGGTCTCAATTCCCTTGCTGGGGTAATATTGTCTATGTAAGAGACTGGTTGTGAATATGAGATGACACACTGCTGTAAAGCGCCTGACACACAGGGGACACTTGGTAGATGTCAGCTGCTTCTTATTTCTCCTCTCTTCTCTTATAATATTGAAGTAGTCTCCCTTAAACAGTACCATCATCTTACTTAGTGGCTGAAATGCCTACAGTGATTTCTTTTTACTTACTGTATTCTTTCATTTATTCAACCGTTCAAAAATAATTAGCTTAATATTATATTCACACAGAAATGAATAAAACATGATCCCTACTTTCAAGAAGTTCACAGTCTAATGAGCCAAATTAATTATGGAATTTAAACCTGTCTTAGTATCTAAGTTGCAAGTATCCCATCTCAAGTACATCATCTCCACTTGTTTAGTTATATGCTCCCTTTACCCAGGGGTTCTCAGCATTGGCTGAACACCAGAACCACTTGGGGGAATTTTCTTCAAAATGCTAATGCCTGGGCCCTACCCAGATCAATGAAGTAAGAACCTCCAGGTATGGGTGTTTAAGAAGCTCCCAGTTGCCTGACTTATTTCATTTAGCGTAATACCCTACAAGTCCATCCATGTTGCTGCAAGTGGTAAAATTTTATTCTTTTTTATGGCTGAGTAGTATTCCATTGCATGTATATATGTATATACATGTGTATACATATGTGTGTGTGTGTATACATATATACACCATATCTTCTTTATCCATTCATATGTTAATGGACATTTAAGTTGTTTATGTATCTTGGCAATTGGAAATAATGCTGCTATGAACATTGGGGTGCATGTGTCTTTTTAAGTTAATGTTTTTGGGGTTTTTTTGTTTGTTTTTTGGATGTGTACCCAGGAGTGGAATTGCTGGGTCATATGGTGATTCTATTTCTAGTTTTTTGAGAAACCTACATTCTTTTTTCCACAGTGGCTGCACCAATTTACATTCCCACCAACAATGTACAAGTGTTCCCTTTTCTCCACATCCTTGCCAACATTTGTTATTTATGTTGTTTTTGATGATAACCATTCTGACTGGTGTGAGGTGATATCTCATTTTGGTTTTGGTCTGCATTTCTATGATGATTAAGGATGTTGACCATCATTTCATGTGCCTGTTGGCCATCTGCATGTCCTCTTTGGAAAAATGTCTATTCAGTTCAAATACTGTATGATATCACTTGCACATGAAATCTAAAAAATACAACAAACTAGTGAATGTAACAAAAAGAAGCAGACTCACAGATACAGAAAATGAACTAGTGGTTACCAGTGGGGAGAGAGAAGAGGGAAGGGGAAACACAGAGGTAGGGGATAAAGAGGTACAAACTATTAGTTACAAAATAAGCTACAAGGATATATTGTACACTATGGGGAATATAGCAACTATTTTATAATAACTATAAAAGGAATATAACCTTTAAAAATTGTGAATCACTATAGTATACATCCATAACTTATATAATATTGTACATCAACTATACTTCAATTTAAAACAAAAGCTCCCAGGTACAATCAGAATTGGGAATCACTGGGTTAGAGTCAAGCCAAACTCCACCTGCAGGCCTTATTCTGCATGTTACTTTTTTGTTCCCCTTCCACTGAGTGAACCATTCCTTTCTCTTTTCTCTGTCAATGTTCTTCATTAGAATGCAGCTTCAAATATCTCTTTCAAGTGAAATTCTAAGATTCATACCCTAGATTAGGCTTTTTGTTCTGTGTGGTACCATCTTTACTCTGAAATAGTATTTTTCCACTTGGATTTATTGACAAGTGAAATTCAGAAGTTTTCTTCAGCTCTTTCTTTTGTGTGTTTTTTCCCCCAAATCAGTGTGGAAGCTCCTTATGGAAGAGACCGACATTCCATTTTTGTGCACTGTTTCCCAGTGCCTTTTCACTGCTTCTGGCTGCAGTAGGCATTCAACAGATGGTCAAAGCCAACTGACTCACTTCTGGTAAGTGACTCCTTCCTCCTGCCTATCTCGGTGTTAGCAGCTGTGGGAGCTTAACATGAATTATTGAACTTTTAACTGACTTTCTAACTCCAAATTTTAGTCTCTTTCATCATCCAGTTTCTTGGAATTTAATCTTTCTTCCTTCCCACCATTTCAAATGAAATATTTTAAAATTTCTTATCTTTAGGCAGTTTTGGGGGAGATACCTACATCATTAAATCCAGCTATAATAAAAGCCATAGCACTGATACGTACTCTGCTAAGCTTCTTGAAGGCAGGGACCATGTCATATATATTTTTGTGTCACAGACACATGAACAAGTCCCTGGTATATAGCAATTTCTTGATAAAGATTTGTTGAATTAATTAGTCCCTTGGTTAAATTAAGGTTCATTAGCAGAGACATTCTAAATTCATTTATCACATAGATTATTCAGAAAATCAGATGCATTTCTAATAGCATTTTTTCCTCTGCATTTATCTTCTTATCACTCATAAGTTCTGGGAATCTAACTTTCCTGTTTTATATCACTGTGCCTCCCTTAGCTTTCCAGTTTACTGACATATTTTTGGATTTTGTGTTGACTTATGTTGGTCATTGATCTGTCTGGCTGTCTATGAATCTATGAATATCTAACACTATACCTAAAGAGGACCATTCTGAGTTATTGAATTAAATATTCTTAATTTTATTTCCTGAATATCATTAGAGAAAACATGGAAAGTATTACAATGTAAAATAATGTAACTATCAGTCAATTTATTTCACTCAATGACAATCACTGGGAATTTTTTGTGTATTTCCTGCCAATCATTTTTTTCTTTGCATTTTTAAAGCATGGTTGTGATCTCAGATCCAACTATTTATTCCATTTTGTATTTTAATTTATTCTGTTCTAATGACTCTATTGTACACTAATATATAGGTGTACAATGATTTTAATAAACCATTCTCTTATTGTTGAACTTCTGGATTGTACCATTTTTTATTACAATAAATAATCCTAGGATGACCATCTTCATGCATAAATTTTTTTCCCATAAATAGGGTTATGACCCAGAAGCTGTGTCTAAGAGTATGAACATTTTCAAGTTCTTAACACAGGGGAATAAATTACTTCCCCAAAGTATTGGAATCGTCTATAGCCCTGACAACAGTGCCTCTGTAATACGCCTTTCAATGAACTCTTGCCAGACTTGAGGACTTATTTTTAATACAGAAAGTGTAATTTTTATTTTATCTAAGATCCCCTTAGAGGGTCCCATTGTGCATATGTCTATAAGGTTTACTCCATTCACTTTGGCATACTGCCACACCAGCTTGTAAATCTTTCTACACCAATATGACCCTTATGCAGTTGCTGTTATGAAGAGAACAGGTTACTTGGTTTGGTTTGAATGTGTTTCTCTGGGTGTGTGATAGAAGCTGGTTGAAGTGTGCTGCTATGAAGGTCCTGATAAAGATGCCCTGAACCACCATGTCACACGTGTGCCAGTATATGTTCCTTTAGGTTGAAAATACCTCTAAAAAGAAACTGAAGCTTAACTCCTGGGCTAGCATTTTTTATATAGGAGTTTGGGTATCTAAGCTAGAATAAGCCATAATGTCGTAGGGCATTCACAGACTTCTAGAAATAGAGTTTCCTTATGAAAGTGGGGAACCATGGCTTTTGGGATGGCTTTAATTGACTTTATATCTTCAGGCCACATCTATATTCCATTATGTTTAATTTTTTGGATCTATTCTTATACCACAAGAGGGATAAAATGTGGTTTTTATTTTGGCAACTGGGTTGCTGCTGTATGGTAAGAAGGAAATTTTATTTAATGCTGTGGTTAGGTTAGCTGAAGCACTGGTTTTTAATGTATCATGAAAGAAGACCAAATATCCATTAAATCAGTGGTAGGTAGAAAGAAAGAGAAGTTATTAGGTAAAAATATGAAGTATTCAACTATCAAGCCACTAATCAAATGTCGTATTCTTTCTGAAGTCTTTTCTAGCCATTCTGACTTCTGTGTTTGTTCTCCCATAGCACTTGGACTGTTCCCTTGTTATAGCAGTGATCACATTGCATTAGAGTTTTTTGTTTATATAACTGTTCCCCCCGCACAATTATGGTCTCGTAGAAGACAAAGGTAATATTTTACATATTGTATCCCTAGCACCTAGCGGGGTCTGATGGGTGATTGATCATTGATTGTTGGATGATGGAAACACGCAGATGTAAGAGAATTGGAAAATATTCTCAAATGGGTGTATTCTAAATAGCATGTATCCTAAATTAGCTATTTTAGGCAAAACAGACAATATGGAAATGTGTTCCTCATTTTATAACAGATGAAGAAGTGTGTCATAGAGAGGTTCAGTGACTTCCTCAAGTGACACAGCTGACTAAGGCATGAAGCCAGGTTCAGCGTGCAGGTGTCCTAATTCTCAGTTCCATGTTTTTTCCAATGCACCTCAGTGTAATTCACTTTAGAATAATGGATGAATATGTTATTTTTCTGATCGTATGGAGAAGACACCCAGCAATATAAACTTCCTTTATGTTATGGTGTATGTTGATTTCTTCTGGCATGTTTTAGAATACTGCGAGTGGAGAAATGCTTTACAGTCAATGTTAAGATTCGTGGTATCATGGGCCTTGACAGAGAAGATCAAAGAACTGAATCTTCTCAGGGGAAGACATTATAAGAAAGATAATGTTTTAGTCTTAATGTCACATAATAATAAATTTTATTAAGTGCCATATTTGGACAAATGTCATACCTATATTTATTTATACTTCTTATTTTTTGTGAGTTAATTAGATGAATAAACTCATCTAATACCGATAAAACTGTGTTTGACCCATAGTGTAGCAAGTGCTCAATATTCTTGTTCCTCTTTTTTTCTTAACATAATGTTCTTCAAACAAATTTTTTTTTCTGTCCTGGAACATTCAGAAGAAGCAACTAAAGTGCTTGTTACGGTAGCTGGAAGAATCAATTGACAATTTAAAAGAAGTTATTCTGCATAAAGGGAGGTTCCAGTAGACAGAATGGGACTAGTATAAACCAACCAGTGTATACTCTCGACAGGTTGCTGCACCAGGCTTTGATAATTAAGACTCCACTAGGTCTTAGAGAGGGGAAGATCCATTAAGTAAATTTCTTTCTTTCTCTTCTCTTTTCCTTCCAAAAGCAGGCACCAGAAGAAGCCAGTGGAGGAGTGTCACAAGAGAACCAGGCAGTGTGCCTGTTTTCCCAGTAACTTAAAGGCATCAGGTAGATGTCATAGAAGCAAAAGAGGCAAAACAAAACCAAAACCAAAAATAAACTTTTAATCTTCTGAGAACTGGGAAGTGACATCAGAGAATGGCACAAAAAGGGACAAAGGGAAAGAACATGGGGAATGTGAAGGAGCACAGGTCCACAAATAAACTCCGTGGTCCCCATGGGTTTTGGTCTAGTCCGTCTTCCCTGTTTCCCATCCAGATAGCTTCTATGCCCCTCAGTTTTTCCATTAATGAAAAGAAGGTGAATGACAAAAGAAGGTTCCTTGGTCTTTTGGAATAAGATAAGAAAAGTACCATTAGCGAAGATGTCCATTAATCTAACTATCGCCCTAGTTCTAGCTTATGGTTTTAATTAGCATTATTTTCTTTGATGATTTTTGATTACCCTTACAGCCCCTAAGCACTTTGGCAGGGATACGGTGGGGAAAGTTACCGTAAATCAAATTATGAATTTTATTGCTCTAATTGGAGTAGAAATCCACAGCATCAATTAAATTCTCATTTCTTATTCCCCTGGCTCATGATCCTCATTCTAGGTGTGTATAAAATCTCAGTGTGGTACAATGATGTAATTCCTTAAGCAGCAGTGCCCTGGTACATTAATAACATCCTGGTTAGGAGAAGCAGGAGTGTAAAACCATACTGGGAACAGCACCTCCGGGCATTGTGAGAACCTAAACTATGTCTTTTTCCTTCTTGTCTTTCCACATCACCTAGCTCAGGCCAAGGAACACAGAAGGAGTTTAAGTGGTTCCTATGGAGACACTGATGCTTGATCTCCCTTATTATCTCCAAATTCAGTTGCTCATGGTCTGTCACAACTTGGCAGGTAGGTGGAAGTCCACAGTCAAGTTTCCAGTAGCATCGAGGTCACAAAGTCTTCTGCAGAATGAGAGTTCCAAGATGTGTTAGGATAATTAATCCTAGCTGCCACAGCCAATAAGACTTTGAAATCTCAGGAGGTTGCCAAATAAATGCTTACTTCCCATTCCATCCTGCAGCTGTGGAATCTGCCTGGCCTCTGAATGGAACATGTGGCCTCTGCAGTTGTTGCAGGTAGGAAAACAGATGGCAGAGGTGCACTGGCTCTCTCACCTGCTTTGGCCTGGAAGTCATATGCATTTCCACCCAGAGTCCTTTTGGCTGGAATTAGTCACATGACTTCAAGTGTATATGTAATGGGGGCTGTGAAATACAGGGGAGTTCATGGAATATTTAGTGAGCACTGTCCTTGACACATTAGGATTTCTGTAGTGCCCTGGGGATTTCATCCTTCCTTGGGGTTACTGAGCTATGAATGGCAAATAATGTAAACACAGATGAGCCAGCCAGTTAGTTCTGTGGGAAATTCTTTTTTTTTTAATTTAAAATTAAATTTTTTATTTATTAATTTCTTTTCTTATTGAGGTATAGTTAATGTTTAATATTATATAAGTTACAAGTGTACAACATAGTGATCACAATTTTTAATATTTATTAATTTTTAAAATTGAGGTATAATTGACATATTTTATTACTTTCAGGTGTATGACCTGATTTGATATTTTTATATATTGAGAAATAATTGCTGCAATAAATGTAGTTAACATCTGTCACCACACATAGTTACAAAACATTTTTCCTTGTGGTGAAAACTTAAAATACATTCTTGGAGTGACTTTCAGATATGCAATAAAGTATTACTATCTATAGTCACCATGCTATACATTACCTCCCTGACTTATTTATTTTATAACTGGAAGTTTGTACCCAGTTCGATGTCCTTCACTGATTTTGTCTGCCCCCGACTCCCTACTCTGGCAACTACCAGTCTGTTCTCTGTATCTGTGTTCAGTTTTTTTTTTTTTTTTAAGATTTCATATAGAAGTGAGAGCCTATGGTATTTGACTTTCTCTGTCTGACTTATTTTACTTAGCACAATGCTGTCAAGATCCATTCATGTCCCAAATAGCAAGATTTTTTTCTTTTTATGGCTGACTAATATTCCATTGTGTGTGTATGTATATATATACCACATCTTCTTAATCCATTCATCCATTGATGGACACAGGTTGTTTCCCTACCTTGGCTATTGTGAATAATGCTGCAGTGAACATAAGGGTACATATATATTTTTGAGTTAGTTTTCATTTTCTTTGAGTAAATACCCAGAAGTGGAATTGCTAGATCATATGATGGTTCTACTTTTAATTTTTTGATTTTTTTTTTTACCAACGGTGCACAAGGCTTCCCTTTTCTCCACATTTTCACCAACACTTGTTATTTTTTTGTCCTTTTGAGGATAGCCATTCTAACAGGTATGAGGTGATATCTCAGTTTGCTCCTGCAAATGCTCAGCGTTTTGCAGACCTTCATCAGAATGCCACAAAGTCCCTTATCTTTCAAATGTCAAGGAAAAGTGAAAATTTTAATTAATGATTAACTATTTAAATAATTTAAATTTTTCATAGAAATTTCAAAGGTAAATAGCATGAATTTATTTGGAGTAAAGGATATTCAAGTTTTATTCTATAGACTTCTGAATTATTGAGATTTTTAAGAATAAATATGTATTATTTCAGTAATTATAAATTTTAAGTTGCAAATATTTTGTTTTATGGTTCTCATCCAAGCAAGTGAACTACATATATATATATATATTTTAATTTGATATCTGTGTTAATCTGTTAGGGCTGTCATAACAAAATACCATAGACTGGGATTTAAATGACAGAAATTTATTTTCTCACAGTTTTGGAGGTTGGGAAATTTAAAATTGAGGAGCCAGCTGATTTGGTTCCTGTGAAGGCAGACAGCCACCTTTTCACTGTGTCTGCACGTGGCAGAGAGAATAAGCCGAACTCTCTGGTGTTTCTTCTTATAGGGATACTAATTCTATGAGATAGACAACATACCTTTATGACCTCATTTATCCTTAATCATTTCCATAAAGGTTCTATCTCCAAATAGTCACATTGAGGGTTAGGCATTCCACATATGCCTTTGGGAGGGGACATAAATATTCAGTCTATTATGAACTCATCTCTTGGATAAGAATAAGAACACAGAAGTTACCGGAATATCTCTCAAAAGCATCCTCCTTAAGCCAAAAGAGAACCAAAGTTTCATACTAAAGGTCAATCTGTTGTTGTTGTTGTTGGGGACGTTGAAATAGACTGAAGACGGCTGGTTCAAGTTGTTGCAATTTTTTAAAGGACTATCTGTCTGTCAAGAGATTTGTGGGCTGGATTTTATCTCTTTCTTTCCCACTGGCTCTAAGAGCTGGTTCTTTGAATGTTGCATGTGATCAGATTTCTGTACACCATTCTGTTTAGTTTGGATTACACATGTGTGTCTTTTGGCTGTAGGAACTCGAGAAGGGCCTCATATATTTCTTTGGAGTCAGTTTCAAAGTTGTACCCCCGAGAGACCATGTTTTCATGTGAGTAATGGTCACTTGGAAATCCTTTAAGGAAGTCTTCAAATAATAGAGAAATTAATAGAGAAATGTTTTGTTATTTAACTATTAGAACATGTTACAATCAAACAATAGATTAAATTAGCCGCAATTCCATATAGAAGCCAGCACCTGAACCAGGACAATGTTATTTGGTCATCTGAAGTATTTCCTTAGGTTTTACAGGGCTGGTTGCCAGCAAACTCACATGTTTACTTTTAGCTCAGTCTTTTATCCAGCCTGCGGTAAACTCTTATATAATTGTCACTGGGATATCAGCTTTCTCTTACATCGTATACCACATCATCACAATTGATGGAAGCCACCTTCTTTGAGTAGCAAATTATATGGCTGAAGAAACGTGTTATAAAGACAAGTAACTTGTGAGCAGCGTGGCTAGCAGATGGAGTGATTTCCATAATTCCCCAGTCTTTGTTCTCACTTTATACTCTGTCCTCACCATGTTCAGGAGGCAGCTCCCCACAACATGAGAGCCAGAACCCCATTTACTATCAGACAAGAATCAGAACTACTTTACCTTAAGACACTTTTGTTTCCACAGATTAAAAGACATTTAATATTATGCTCAAGTACCAATTAGTCAATCATTGTAAAGTTCTTTGAGAAGAAGGAGCACCTATTGTATGAATTTAAGGAGTTATTATTTTATTATTTATACAACAACTTAATGTGCAATTATCATTGTTTTTTAAAAATATTTTGTTTGAACTCAGCAGGGTATTGTGATAATCGCCTGAGTTATTGAGTCTCCTAAAGCTATAATTAGACTAGGAAAACCGGAGTGGGTTGGGATAGACTCAAAGGCTTGGCTAAGGACCGGCACTGGAGAAGAGGTGCATGCAGGAAAAGGCCTGGGTTGACAGGTAACTGATTGCCATGGCCTTTCTGCTACTGGCTCTAGATGGCAAGAATGTGACAGAGAAAAGGGAACTTTTTTCACAAATCAGCTAAATCTATAACTTTGTCATAGGTGCAGCCCTCTTATGGTCTCAGGTATTATAAGCACAGTGTAGAAGGGATGTGGGCTTTGGTTTCAGGCAGCTCTGGTTGGAATCCTAACTTTGGTTCCTAGGAGACCTCAGACCTAGTCTCATTGATCTCAGCCTCCTAATCCATAAAAAAATAGTACTTTGTAAAGTTGTATCAGTATTAGAAATAATGTATGGCAAGTAGTAACTACTGGGCCCAATTCATCATGGATGCTTGGTAAATTGTGTTGATGATCATGATCATTATGATTAATAGTCACATGTGAAAAAGATGAGGAAAGTAATCCCCATCATCAGTGACCATTGTTTGGAGTTAGGCCTTGCATTATAATGGTTTAATCAGGTAGAACTGTTGATTCTAATAGGTTAATTGGTTCCTCCTTTAAGAAAACCAGTAACTGTATTTTGAAGAGTTGTCCTGTAGGCATTATAACAATTTAATCCAAAAAAAAAAAAAAAAAAAAGGCTGTGGAAGGAATTTCAAGCATAGACAGGCTGGTTGAGAAGAGATTTAGGGGGCATGATTGGCTTTTGAATTTTAGATCACATTATATGGGGGATAATTTACATTATAAAAAGACACTGGCATTTTACATTATTCAGAGTTAAAGAGATTGGTGTTTGATGGGGGGTTAATGAAGTGCACAGGAAAGGGCATAAAGCATCTATAATGCATTTATAAATCAATTGTTGCATTAAGATAAAGCATGACAATATTAGTCCTTTGTTGACATATATAGTGGACTTTTCTATCCTCATTATCGCACTTCATACTTTCTGGACTTCAGGTATGACTGTTCCAGAAAGAGTAAAAAATATTGATATGAATTTTTTAGATACAATTTAATTTCCTTGCTGATCATACTGTTTTTAAATTACTGAAATAATGCATTTTTATTCTAAAAAACTCAACAATTCAGAAGTGTATAGAATAAAACATGAATATCCTTTACTCTAAAAAAAATCATGCTATTTTAACTTTGAAAATTATATGAAAAAATTAAAGTATTTAAACAGTTAATCATTAATTTAAAATTTCACTTTTACTTGACATTTGAAAGATGATGAAGGGCTTAGGGGCATTCTGGTGAAGGTTTGAAAAACTCTGAGCATTTGAAAGGAGCGCACTGCAATCTCTTTTATCCATGGATTCTTTCAGGAGGGCTTCTTGGTGTAGGAACATGAGATGAGAACACAGGCTCTGGCCTGGGAGTCTCTACAAAAATGTCAGGGATCTGTCCCCTATGAACACATGGCAGAGAATTTTAAATTTCCCTTTAGGAATAACCAATCTCATAACTAACCAATAAAAAACACTCCTGTAGAATAAGCCCATGGCCCCAGTGTAATGCATTCTGTTTTTGGGAGGACTTCATTGAAAAGGGCTGATGGTTTCAATGCTGTTTCAAGTCAAAGGGATGTGTCTACTGAAAAAAGAAAAAAGCACAACCAAAACGCTGAGAATTATGTTTTATTCGGTGGACTTTCTGAGGACTTCAAGCCCAGAAGGCAGTCTCTCAGATAGCTCTGAAGGACTGCTCTGAAGAGGTAGGGGAGGAGCCCGGATTTATAGGAGTTTTGCAATAAGAACCAGGTAGTAGGAACATCAAAAGATTATTGTTCAAGAAAACGAGATATCTTAAGTTAATGGGAAGATGCAAGAGTCTGGCCTCATTGCAATCATTCATGTGATATGCAACTTTGCTATGTAGGGCCAGTATTCTGTTCTTTCCCATCCTGAGTCCCTTCAGGGTACACTGTTGGGAGTGGCTGCAGTGGCTGAGGGCTTGGCAGCAGGCAGCCTGCTTGTCTCAATTCTGAGTTCCCTCTGGCTTACCTTAGGGAGGCGGGAGTGGCTGATGGCTGTTGGCCCAGCATCCTTTGTTTGTTGATGTGGGAGGCAACATTTTTCATTCACAGATGACAATGGGTTTTCAAAGTAGAGTTTCTCTATGAGGTTCCATTTTGAGATTTCTCAATGTATAAAAGTAGTAAGACTTATAGGAAGCAGCACTGATCATTGCTGAAGGCCTCTGCTGAAATTATTATTGATAAAAAGCCTTTATGAAAGATCTATTAGAGTTCTTGACTCCTGGCCAGCAGAAGCTTACAATTTAAGACTGCAAGGGTGGCAACAGATATTAAGGACACGTGGACAGTTAAGAAAGTGCTGAATGAATATATGGATGTGCTATTGTATACAGGAAGGAGTAGGTGTATGCTGGAGGGTGGAATGACTATGATAATAGTTTAGGATCTTCATTTAAAAAAATCTTTTGTTTAAGGGTTTCATCAGGGATGCATTTCAGTTATCTGTTGCAGGGTAACAAACCACTCTGAAACTTAGTGGCTTGAAATAATAACATCTATAGACTGAGCTCAGATGTGTGGTTCTTCTGGTAGCCTTCTCTGGTGTTATTCACGTAGCTGCAATTATCTGGAGGATTTCTAGGGCTGGAAGTCCAAATTGGCTTTCCTCATATGTCTGGCATCTTAGTTGAGATGCCTGGAACAGATGCGGGTTGGCTGGGAATCAGTCAATCTTCCTCTCTCTCTTTTTCCTCTTAGCCTCTGCAGCAGAGTAGCATGGACCTCTTTACACAGCGGCTTAAGTCTCCAAGATATGAAAGCAGAGGCAACCATATCCCTTAAGGCCTAGGGCAGAACTTGTAAAGTGTCACTTTAACTCTATACTATCGATCAAAGAAGTCACAAGGCCAGCCCAGTTTCCACATCAGAAGGAAAATAGACTAATTTATCGACAAGAGGAACAGCAAAGAATTTGGGTCACCTTCAGTTCACCCAGAGTATAAAATATACAGAAAAGACAACCAATAATAACCTCTAAAAATTGCTATTAAACATTTTGATTGGAGGGCAGCTAGCAGATGTGACATGTCTTCACAGGTAGCAACAACACAAATGGTCTAATCAAGGGACCTGAAAGGTCAACTTGTCAACTAGCTTGGCTCAAGGCTTAAATTTTTTCTGATCAGAGTTACTCATAAAATTTTATGTTATTAGAGTTGGGAGAGATTTTGAAGGTCACCCAGCCCAATCAAATGTCTTTGGACAAAACAAGCCTTTAAACAAGATTATGGACATTAATATGTACCACATCAGTGTAGCATATTTGCTAGCTAATTTGTTTATATGTCTAATTCATTGTGACTTTGCTTGAGGACAGGATCTAGGGAAACAGAACACAGGACAGATACATCTTACGTGGGAGGGAAAAAGTAGGAAAATATTCAGAGTATAGGGTGTGTTTACACCCTATAAGCTCCAGGGAATGGAGATATTCACAGTAGTCACAGGAACCACAAAGAGCTTAACATTGAGGAGGGATCCAGAACATCTGTAAAGTGTATTTTACTAAGTTTGCAATTTTGCATGAGGGAGGAACCTTAGAAGTGATTTGCTCTTGCACTCTTCCCATTAGTCAGAGAGAAGACTTCTTGGAAGAAGTGTTTCAACATCACTGGAAATGAGAAGCAGCTTTCTCATGAACTACTTAGCATAGGGACATGCTTAATTTTGCTCCCAGGGATGGTCTTTTTCATATCCTTGTATAAATTCAAGGTTTACCAACAGATAGATCATTGACTGAGTCTCACTTTTGTCTTCCAGTAATTCTTCTTCTTCTTCTTCTTCCTAGAGGAGGAGGGTGTTAACTGAGTGATATGAGATTGGGTTGTTCACTGGCCTCCCCTGGGATTTGCAAAATGTATGGTTTTGGTGTTTCTGGTATGGCTTTGGACTGGGTTCATGCTCTGGAGTGTATGTTTATCATAATAGAGCCCAGTGAAGCACAGCCTGTTGGCCTTTGGCCCCTGGGCTTGTTGAAACACATTTCCTGTTTCATTTTGCAATTATCCTCACAAGCTGGGCTTAACAGCTTTGGTCTTCTCATTTTCTGAAAATTATGGGAATGCTTTGAGATATCAACAAGCCTTGACATGTTCTCAAGGAAGCTTCAAGAGGAGCTGGGGTCACTATGAAGCCAGTACATTTCTGTTGGAGAAGGAACATTCTGTTAAAGAAAAAATAATGGGCAAGGGATTTTCCCCTGAAAGTGATAAGCCAAGGACTCCTTCCGTCCTCCATCCCTGCTCCTGCCCTGGCTGCCGGTATTACTGTCCTGCCCAGTTTCTGGCCTCTCTGTCTCCTTGTTGACCAGCTCAGTGTCCATAGCAGGACTGTTTCTGTCTGCAGTTTCTTAATGGGATACAGTGCCTTTTCATAAAATTTGCTAGGTTCATTTTGGACCTGAGTAATTTTTTTCTTATCAGTGTACAGTCACTGAGATCCTTAATCGTATTTATTATTTATTTATTTAAATGGAAGTATAGTTGATTGACAAAATTGTGTTAGTTTCTGGTGTACAGCATAGTGATTCAGTTATACACACACATATATATTCTTTTTCATTATAGGTTGTTACAAGCTATTGAATATAGTCCCCTGTGCTATACAGTAGGACCTTGTTGTATATCTATTCTGTATATGGTAGTTTGTATCTGCTAATCCCAAACTCCCAATTTATCCCTATCTGCCTTTCACCTTTGGTAAACATAAGTTTGTTTTCTATGTCTGTGAGTCTGTTTTTGTTTTGTAAATAAGTCCATTTATATCATTTTTTAGATTCCCATGTAATTTGTCTTTGTCTGACTTCATTTAGTATGATCATCTCCAGGTACATCCATGTTGCTGCAAATGGCATTATTTCATTCCATTTTATGGCTGAGTAGTTTTCCATTTTTTATACACACACACACACACCCCATTACTTCTTATCCGATCATCTGTTGATGGACATTTAGGTTGCTTCCATGTCCTGGCTATTGTAAATAGTGCTGCTATGAACATTGGGGTGCGTGTATCTTTTCAAATTGGAGTTTTCTCCAGATGTATGCCCAGGAGTGATCCTGAAGTATTTAAAATGTCTTAGTATTTTGGGGCAAAATACCCAGGTCCTACCTGGTTTCTTCTCAATGTAAAAGATTTCTGGAACTTGGAGCTATTTCATAACTCTAGGTCCTGTTTCCATTGGTGCCCTGATTATTGAATTAGCTAAAGTAGTAACTATTTAATGAATTGAAAAGACAAATTTCCTGGTCCCACATGTTATACTTGCAAAAACTTCAGATTTCTATTTCAGTGAAGCTTAGAAACACTGCTCTCATTCTATCAGTTAATTTGTGGCATTCTTGATTAACCTTCCCAGGAAAGTTGGTCACTGTTGGTGTGTACCTCTGCTGGGGGGCTATTTTTCTTCTGAAACTTCATTAAAGCACCACAGGGGTAAATCAATACCTATAAACTTACAGTTTTAGTTTCTCATTTGTTCCACTGAGCTGATGAGATGGCTTTGTAATTCCATTTAGCACTATCCGAAGGGACACCTCTGGCTAGGGATGTTCCTGGCTGTTTGCAGTATCTATAAATTTGCCTTTTTTTCTCATTTACCCTCCCTTTCCCTGTCTGCTTCCTGGAGGATAGGTTTTCTCAGAGATCTTCTTATCTGGTCAATACCAGAAGATTTAGCTGGTCATCAGAAAGCAGTATCTTTTAGAGTTCTGCGCCTCAGAGAGATGTCAGTGACTTTAAAACAGTTTAGCCGAAGGGCCAAGACTTATCAGGTTCTACCCTTCAGGTGCTGCAGGAGTCTGCCAGCATGGGCCTGCCATTGGTGTTTTCCCACATGGCCTCATTTACAGGGATCTATGTAGGCTTGGAAGGGAGGAGTGGGGCATACATACAATGACTGGGATCTCCCATATTTTCCATAAGGGGAAAGTGAGAGATGGGGTAACTCCTCCCATCCCCAGCTCAGCCTCCAGATCTGGAGTCCCTTGTTACCAGAGATCAGATTTCAGGGACATCCTTCAGAGAGCAGCAATCTTCCCACAGTAGAGACCCCAGGAACGGGCTAGGACAAGAGGACAAGTTGTCAATTGATTTTGCTCAAACTCAGACTGCTTTAGCTGTGCTGGGGAAAGAGAGTGGTTTTTCCTGAAGGCATTTCTGGAAGTGTTTACAGGCTGAGGTGGGTGCAGAGGGACAAGTAGCTCTTCCCCTGGAATAACTTGTGAGCTTCTGGTTGGTGATTTGCAGGGGGAGATGGAGGTGGTGAGGAGCTATGCAATCAGTCATGTCATCAGTGGGTCTAGATGAAGAGAGAGACAGGAGAAGAGAGCAGAGGAGGGAGAAGGAAGGGGAGAGACTTGGGTAATGGAGGTTTTCTGTGGGGGAGAGGTAGAAGACAGGATAAGGAGGCTAAAGACAGATCTTGGAGGGACTCCTGCTCTTGATGGCATCTTTATCAACCCATCTTCTACAGTCAAGTGTGTTACATGTAGAACAATCTTCTTTCAAAGTCAGGAGAAACACATCTAGGTTTTGGCATGCACATATTGTCTTTCCTTTCACTTCTGGGATGTATTTTTTGAATAAACTCATCAAAAGAATTGGCTGTATTGCCAAGTCAATATCCTCACTTCCCAGTCTCCCTTAAAGCTACTGTAGTTAGAATTCCTTCCCCTCCTCGCCGCTTAGACATTGGCCTTGCTCTTTTTTGACATAATATGCTAACTAGCAGAGGATCAGTTGTCAATCAAGACATGAATAGTAGAAGGGCTTAGAGTAGCCACCCTTGGAGAGTGGCCCTTTCTGATATAATGCTAGCTGGCATCTCTGGCCTATGCATTCTTGAAAGAATGTTGCTGAGTATCTTTAGAATTAAAGTTTGAGCTAATCAGTACCTACATAATTTCACAATAATGATATTGAAGTATTTTAAGGAGACTGACAATCACTGTAACAGACTCACATGTCTGCCACTCCCCACTAGAAATAACTACTCTTAGCTATCTATATACTTTGACAAGTGCCTTAATATTTCTGCATTAAAGTAGTTTAATAATAATAAGAAAGTTAAATGAATTATGAAACAAACATCTATATAAAGAACAAACTCCGGTATGTAAAAAATCAAACAGGAATATAAATCATCATAAAGCCAAGAAACAGACATTTCTGGCATCTTCCTAAATGACCTCACCTAATCTAACCCTCCTTCTTCCTCCCACAGGTAAGTATTCTGACAAGGGTAACAAGGGATTCACGCCCCTGCTTTTCACTGTAGTTTTACCTCCTAATAATGTAGCCCTAAACAAGATAGTTTTAGTTTGCCTTAAAGTTTGAGGGGCTAAAAAAGACGGATTTTAACAAAATGATCTGTGAGAGGAGTTTAAATGAGTTACTTTCTCCTACTCCCTCAAACTAACCTCACAAATTAACTTAAGCTGTGTGTGCCCCCATTAATCAGAAATGGCTCCCGTTTGCATTAAGTTCGCAGATGGTCCATTTATACCATAATCATCCGAGGAAGGAATTCCTTATTTGCTGGCCCATTAATCAGTGCTTTTGTATAGAACTTTCCTCCTCCCAACACGTAGGCTTTCTCAGAATGCATTTCCTTACCCGCCCAGCAAGCAAGTCTTTGATAGTTATAGTGGGTCTTTAGAAACTATTGTTTTGTCTTCTAAACTTGAGGCCCCTTGTTGTGCTTAATTAGTGCTAGTTTCTTCGTGGATGTTGATGACGACTTAGTTTGTAGGAGGCGATTTTTGATTGTCAGAAAACAGGAAATACCTTTCGGTGAGAAAGGAACACCAGTCCTCAGCATCAGGGTCCACCAAAGATGGGTGTGTTGGCGTTTGTCATGTGTTATAGAACATACATTTTGATCAGCCCATCTAGACTGTCCTAATTCATTAGCAAGGAGGAAAGGTGTGATCCATGTTTACAGATCACTTCTGTTTCAGTTTTTAACTTCTCATTTCCAGTACTTAAACTTATTTCCATTCCTCCTAATGACCTTTATGTTCCAGGACCCGGAGGCATTTTAAGATTCCCACAATTGAGAGCTGAGATAAACTTTTCATAGACCTGAGATAGATTAACTCCCGACCCTCTTCTCACCCCAACACATACACACACCCTTTCCCCCTTAGTTGGGACCATGGAGGCACCAATAATTGGTTTCTACCCTAACTAGACAGTTGAAATGATGCAGAGATGAAGTTGGACTTGATTTCCCCATTAATAAGTAATAATGTGAACACCTATCGAGTGCTTACTAAGTATCAGAAGAATGTTGAGTACTTCAAATACAGCGTCTCATTCAGTCCTCATGGTAACCCTGGGAGGCAGATACTGAGATATCATCAGTCTCATTTTACAGATAGGAAACTAACCTAGAGATGCTACGTAGTTTCTCCAAAATTATGTATTTAGTTAGTGGAGGACCCTGAATTGAATCCAGGTTTGACTCAAAGGTGTATGCTCTTAATAACCATTATTGCACTCTATTTCCATGTCCCATGGAGTGGTCAAAGTACAGCTCTAGGAAACCCAGTTGTTCTTTTCTGTGGCTCAGGGAATGGGTCAGGGTTCCATTGTGAAACTGTGGAACTGGCCAACTCTCTGGCCTGGAGTCTATTATGAAGAGAAAAGATGTGGCTGAGTCCTTTTCGCTCATTTTGGATGATCCATTACATGTTCTTTTTAGGTATCAGAGAATCCTTAGTCCAGCCTTGCAAATTCATGGAGCAAATGTATTGCCTACATTTGCCCCTGGCTTGATATAAGGAACTTTGATTAGTGCATAAAATCTTACAAGTTCCTGGAATATCATCTGATTTTATGTCATCCTATAACAAAATATTCTTCCCATGGGCTGAAAATATTATTTTAAAAAACTCAACAAACACAAAAGAATGGACCCCCACTATTAGTAATCTGTAATTGTGTGCCTTAATTTATTAATTTCAGGTAACTAAGAGTTTGTTGGAGGTCTAATAGTAAAAGTGAAATAAGGTAGATGAAATAGTCCTCAATTTGAATCCCAACTCTGTCTTTTACTTGCTCTGTGACATCAAGCAGTTTAGTTAACCTGTCTGGACCTTAATTTTGTTTCCTTTTAAAGGGACTATATATTAACAATTATCTTGCAGGGTTCTTGTAAGAACTGAAGGCGTCTAGCATGCTCTATATACTCCACAGATTCTCCTCTAAGCCCTGGTCAATTTTCAAGAGTCTTGTACTTGTTTAAAATAAGTTATTGTAAAGGAACCCTCCTACACTGTTGGTGGGAATGTAAATTGGTGCAGTCACTATGAGAACAGTATGGAGGTTCGTTAAAAAGCTATAATAGACTTACCATATGATACAGCAATCCCACTTCCAGGCATATATCCAGAGAAAACTCTAACTCGAAAAGATACATGCACCCCAATGTTCATAGTAGCACTATTTACAATAGCCAAGACATGGAAGCAACCTAAATGTCAACTGACAGATGAATGCATAAAGAAGATGTGAGATACACACACACACACACACACACACACACACACACACACACACACACACACACAGAGGAATATTACTCAGTCATAAAAAAGAATGAAATAATGTCATTTGCAGTAACATAGTCGGAGCTAGAAATTATCATATTAAGTAAAGTAAGTTAAAAACAAATATATGATATCATACATATGTGGAATCTAAAAAATGATACAAATGAAATTATTTACAAACCAGAAATAGACTCACAAATGTAGAAAACAAACTATGGTTACCGAAGGGAAAAGGGGTAGGGGGGAGGGATAAATCAAGAGTTTGAGATTAACATATATACACTATTATATACAAAATAGATAAAGAACAAGGACCTATTGCATAGCACAGGGTACTATATTCAGTATCTTGTAATAACCTATAATGGAAAAAATCTGAAAAAGAACTTATATATATATATGTGTTATATATATAATTGAATCACTTTGCTGTACACCTGAAACTAACACAACATTGTAAATCAGCTATATTTCAATAAATTTTTTTAAATTGAAAAAATAAATTATTATGATTTTTATTAAATAGAATTATAGAATCTGAATGGTTGGAAAGAACCTTACAGATCACCAAATGTAGCTTTCCAAAATTATCTTGTGTCAACATCACAGGAAGAATTTTAAAATATGCAAATTCCCAAACTTTAGTGCCAAAAGATACTAATTTAGTAGGTTTGAGGTGGAGAGTAGGAGGTCTGATCTTTAAAAAGTTCTACTGATAATGATGGATAATGTGTTTATACATTTGTCAAAACCTGTAAAATGTACAAAACTAAAAGTAAACTCTAATGTAAACTTGGACTTCTGGGAACAATGATGCATTAATGTAGACCTATCAACTCTAACAAATGTACCACTCTTGTCCCGGATTTTGATAGTAGGGGAGGCTACTCATGTGAAGTCAGGGAGTGTATGAATAGTCTCTGTATTTTCTACTCAATTTTGCTGTGAATCTAAAACTGCTCAAAAAAATAAAAGTCTGTTTTTTAAAAAAGTTCCATTGAGGACTCAGATGAACATTTAGGTTTGGAAGCATGAGCCCTCTAATTCACTATCCAGAGGAGAAGCACCTGCAGCTGTTGCACTCTTTGTAGAGTCATTGCTTCTTCCTGTGCTTCTTCCGGAAGCTCACTGTTGTACAAAGCCAGTTCCATTGTTGGGCGGCACCGGGATTCAAAAGCTCTTCCTTTTATGGAATTGACGTCAGCTTCATTGTTAACTTCCAATCACTGTGCATGATTCCTTCCACTTGAACTACCTGGAATAAATCTAATCGGTTTCCCACATGAAGCTGCATCGTATGTTTGAAAGCAGTGCTCATATTCCTTCTGTCCCCACCCCATCTCAAGTCTTCGCCTTTCAAGGCTAAAGATGCCTTGAACTTCAGTGATTCTTCCTCTGATATAATTTCCAGGCACTTCCCACTCCTGGCTAGTAGCTTTTCTTGTTATTTCCGATTTGAAAATATTAACGAGGCAGCTGACATAGGAAGCAACCTATCAGAATGGAGACCTGGGCTGTGCCTGGTAGTAACTCTGGTTCCTGGGGCAGGAGTGAGGTCCTGGGGGAGGGGCCGAAATGACTAGAGGCTCTAAGAAGCAGCTATTTACCAACTGGTACTAAAAGTATTTCAGTATTTTAACTGTCAGTCTGGCCATAGTGGTGCACACTTGTATCAGTCTTGGCCACCTCCCTCTTATAACGTAACCCATTGTTGAATACAGTTCTCTAGAAGTGGTCTGAGGCGCAGAGTAGAGTGGGACTGTCAGTTTGCAGACATCTGCATCTGTGTGTCTGGAAATACTTTCAGCTAAGAGCTGTGAAACCATTTTATTGCACCTGTTTATTGTAGTTTTTGCATTTAACTTTTGAATCTGAATGTGGGTTCATTTATCATGAGATTTATAATTCATTTCTTGCTGCCTATTTTGGACTCTTGGGTTGGTTTAGGCAATGTGAGCACCTACCTTATGACTTCATCCTGTCTGCAGCTGATGGCTTTTGCCATAGTTATTGATGACAAGGTTGCAAGAGGTAGGACTGGAGGGATGAGTCAGGAGCACATACTAGAGACTTCTCTGCAGCAAGTGTTCTCGCCATTCGTTCTGACATGGCTGTACTTGAGGATCACAGTAGAACTAGAAAAAGAAAACACATGTCTTTTAGGTGTCCCTCAACTACTTCAGGTCTGAGGGCCCTAAATTAAGCTGATTACTACTCATAGGAACAAACTGAGGGGGTTCAGATAAATCTGGGTGATTTGGGCAATTGTCTCAAACTTATAACAAACTCTTTCACATTGAGGTTTGCAGGAATGGAGTTGAGTTTGTTTTTCTTCTCTTCTGTTTTTAAACCCCCCCCCCCCCAATTTTCCATTAGAATAGTTCCTATAAATGAATTTTATCTTTTACTGAGTGCCTACTTCCCAGGGCAGGTAGCCACTGGCTTTGCTTTCTTCCAACAGTACTTTTATTATGGTATTAAGACTTTTCTTTGAATATTATGATATATCTGTGTTTTCAATTTTTAATTTAATATTTCAATCTGGCAAAAAAAAAAAAAAAAGGAAAAAGGAAAAGAAAAAAGATACCTGGACTTTATCTTAATCCTCTTAAATCAGCATCTCCAGGGTGTCAGTTTTTACAAAGTTCCCCAGAAATGGTGACATATGGTCAGGTTTAGAGACCATAACTTTCATGGATTCTCTTGGCTGCCCTCAGGCTCCTCAGTAGAGCATGAGACTTAATATATGCTCTTTAGATCCTAATTAGGAATGCCCTTACTGAATAGATTTTTACTCCTTTTCACTAAATTTTATTAAACCTAATACCTTTAAAAATCATCTTTATGCACTATTTCTAAAATAATTCTACTGTGAGTATTCTTTCTAACTTTGAGTCATGACTTTCCCTTGAGGGGAATTTTTCTAATAACAAAATGGAAGCAGTTAAGGGACTTGTTTTTCTTCATTTTAGCATGTTCTGTAATTTTTTTCTTCTCTTCAAGGTCTCTGTTCAATTTATTTTAATGTGGTTTGTCTGAGTCCACAGACTTCTTCTTTGAAAATTTCACCAGAATAATTCCAAAAGAATTGTCTTCATCATGGGTTGTCTTTTCCTGCCCTACCCCAAAGGAGTAGCTAATGATGTATTGATTTTATTTTATATCTTTAGCAAACACTTAGAGCTTACCATGTGACAGATATTCTTCTAAGAGGTTTATACCTATTAACTCATAATTTTCGTAACAACTCTACAAGGTAGTATTATTACTCTTATTTCTCAGATGAGGAAACTGAGGCAACAAGTGGTTAAATAAATCACTAAAGTTTGTGTATCAAGAGAGAATCTGGTTCCAAAATTCATGCTCTTAGCCACCAGCAAATATAGAAAATGATAGTAATATATCTAAAGTGATTTTTAATTTGGCATTTGTCCTTTTTTGGTGGTGGTGGTGGGGAGTATGACCTAATGTGACAAATATTACTTAAATGAACCAAAAGTAAAAGGAGTAGTGGTTACAATCTGGGCTGTTCATTTTTCATTTACATAAATTCGTAAGTTCTAGACGTTGAATTCCACATAGAAAATGCTTTATTTTCATAAGTTTTCTATAGCTCTATAATGTTAAAGATGTGTTTTTGAATGAACAAGGGAGAATTGGAAATATATGAATTTTGTTCTTTATGCCTGCAATATAATGAAAAAAACAACTGACAAGGGAACAATCTGGACTTCCAGAATGTGGCTTCTGACCTTGCCCTTAATTGTACCTGTTTCCTAGGTTCATTTATTTTATGTCTGTTACTTGGCCATTTATTTTTTCTTTTACTTACTCAACAAATATTTTTTGAGAACAAATCATATGCTAGACTCTGGTGGATAGTAACCTGAAAAATCTAGATTCCTGCCCTCATGGAACTTAGGATCTAGTGGAAGAAAGAACATCATCAATCAAAATGTAATGTCTAACCAAACTGTACAATTTGCACCATCCTAGAAGTTATTATGATGAATTGTAAATGTCCAGTTAGCAGTTTTTCCCTGTTTTAATTCTAAGATATTTGAGGGCAGTTTCTAGGTTTCTTCTCTGTGTTCCCAGCACTTGCTAATTTTGACTTCCATTTACTGCTGAATTATGTGGTTTTGTTTTTAAACACCTTTATTGTGATATGATTTCTGTACATTAAACTACTGAATTATATATTAAATTAGTGACTGGATTTGCTCCTTTAAAAATATGAATCTACAATGATTGGGCTATAGTGATTCTAATCTTGTCTTTATATTTCAGAATGTGGAAAGACACTGTTAATTCTGGTAGCAATTCAGAAACATTCTATGGGCTTAGTTAATGAATGAAAAGGTGGTGAACCAGAATTAGAAATTTTACCCATATCTTTTTCTAACATAAAGAACAATATGGAAAGAGAGAGGAAATCTCTCAATAGTCAGAGAGCTCTTTAAATTTCTGAGCTCATAGAAACTTAAAGATCACCCAGTTCAGCCTCCACACATCGCTGAAGAAGAACTTGAGAGCCGGAGTGGGTAATTAACCAAGACAGAGCTATTAGCAGAGCTACAGCCAGAAACTGGGTTATGTATAGTCTTCTTTAAAATGAAACAAAAGGAAAAACATCATAATGCTTAGTTTTTCATTTTAAAAAGGAAGACTATGAATTTATTTTCCCATCTCATAAGAATTTTATTGATCTATTGGTTAATTGACTGAAATGAGCCATCATTCTTCTTACTTAATGACAAAAGTATGAACACAATTGTTCATGAAGATTGTTTTGTTCATTCTGTTCTTCCTTCTTGAATGACTACTCCAGAAGCCCTTACAGTAAGTTACGGAGATTGTGGTCAATAGGGAGGTCTCTGGATTCCAAGGCAGATTGCACAGGGGGACTAAAAGACAGGTTCAGATCTGATGAAAGGAACAGCAAAAGGGTCAACTGATTGGGTTTCCCTAGAAAATAAACTAAGTGGGATTGTAAATCTATGCAAATAACAAAATGCATTTTTTCAGTAATGAAGAAGTGAAACTAAGCCATTCTCTGTTTCTCTCTGCTCTATAGTTTCTATCTTTTCTGTAAATCTAGATGAAATTGATTCTTAGAGCCCTGTGTTAAGTCATTTCTGTACCTTATTTGTGGGATGGTAAATTACTGAGTCCAAGAACTGGGTTTCTTTTTTTCCAGTTTTCATTCCTTGTTTTCATGGATTCATTCATTCATTCATTTTCTCTGTATTTAGGGATATCTTGAGTATATGTATGCCTCTGTATTATGCCCGATCAGGACACAAATGTGAGAATTAACATTGACAAGATTTGGTTTATTTGGCTTAGCGGCACCAAGAAGTGTCATGACACAGCCCTGCTGTACTCCTGATGTCACCACAAAGGTTGTGGCATTTGAAAACACAATTTTCTTTAAAACTTATTACAGTCATATCAGCCAGTGACTAATATAAACATTTTGGAAATTTTCCTATTTTTAATTTTATACTATTTTTGAGGTAATGTTTACAAATCTTAGACTACTGTGTTCTAAATATACCTCTTTCAAGTTTGATGTTTTAATTCAAGCTTTCGGGTATTTCATGACAAGATGCATATTCACCCAGTTCAGTGTCTGCGAAATTAGGTCTGTGGTTCTCAAATGTAATCTGAGGATTCCCTGGATAGGTATGGGATGGTGTTAAGTAGTTTAGAATTATTGCACAGGAGCTGCAATTTCGTATGTCTGCCCAAACATTGTCTCTGATGGGGTAAATAATTTAATTTTACACATAAATGCACATGAATCAAAAACATGTGGATATTACTGAGATTAATAAATGCAAGTTAATTTTTAAAAAGATTCAACTTGTGAATGCTTCTTGTCATAATGTATTTTCCCAATCAAAAATTATTAAATTTTTAAACACTATCATGTTTGTTCTCAAATATTTTTGTATATAAAATATTAAATATATTAAATATTTTAATCTATTAATAGTAAATGGTTTTTAATATTCAGAAAGACCAGAAGCCACTAAAATAAAACCTGTTGCTCGATAGGCTTTGTTTTTTCTTGGCGAAAAGTTCAGAACTTGTTTTTCTGTACTCTTATAATGTGCTTTCCTTCTGCTCCAGTAGTTGGTAGCTCCTGTCTTCTGTACTTTTCCCAATACTGTTATGTCTTTCTTTAGGTAAGATTATAGAAATTTCACAGAATGTTTCTTGTTGTCATACAGAGGTTGAGATAATAATGTGCTGTTTTATGTCCATTGCTTTTTTTCTGATTATACTAAAAATTTTCTGGACTTTTCTGGCCACAGCTACTTGCTGGCCCTGTCTTCTATGAAACTGAAGTTACAATTCCATGAATTGGCTTTGCACTTTGAAACTAAGGGATCATTTCCTGTGATATCACCTGGCTTGACTGCTGACGTCATCAGTCTTCCACTCCTGTCCCCCTTACCACCCGCAACTAGAAACATCCAATTATCACCCACATCCGCCCGTTCTTTTTATTTTTTAAATCATCCTTTCCCTGTATATCAGCTCTTTCTTATATTAATATCCTTCAGCTCTCCCATCTTAGAAAATAAACCTTTCCCAACCCGATATCCAGCTCCCACTCCGCCTCTCTCTTCACTGTTATATTAGTGCTCTGTGAGTTTGTGTCCACCTTCACCAGTGCTGTGTCACCTCCCGTTTCTTCCTTAGCTTGTCACCATCTGGCTTCTGCCTTCATCTTTTCACCAAAACTACACTAACTTAGGTCAAATTGAGATCTCCTCTTTCGAAATCAACAGATATATTTAGTTTTTATTTTAATGACCATTTCTGCAGCCTGTGAACCACTCAGACTGCTTTGATTGGGTCATGCTGTCACATTGCTCCAGGGCTTACCCTCACCCTAGAATACTCTTTCCTTGTCTTTAACTGGCTAACGGCTATGTGTCTTTGAAGATTTAGTGTGTCACTAATTTGGGAGGCCATATCTAACCTCCTTCTGAGCTTCAGCCTGAATTAGGGGCCCCAGGTCACCCTGTATTCATCTTTTAAATAGCATGTACCACATCATGTTAATTTCTAATTTTTGGTAAGTATTCTGTATTTATTATACATAAATTAGAAAAGTCAGTGAACATGAAATAAAGTTTCCAATAACCTCATAACCAAGAAAAGATTACTACTAGTATTTTGGGTTTTATCTTTCTCTCTCTTTTTTTTTAATGGAGGTTCTGGGTAGAGAACCCATGACCAGGTGCATGCCAAGCATGCACTTTACCACTGAGCTGTTACTCTTTCCCTGGGTTTTATCTTTTTAAATTTTTTTATTGAGTTATAGTCAGTTTACAATGTTGTGTCAATTTCCAGTGTAGAGCACAATTATTCAGTTATACATGAACATACATATATTCACTGTTGCATTCTTTTTCACTGTGAGCTGACACAAGATCTTGTATGTTATTTCCCTGCGCTATACAGTATAATCTTGTTTATCTATTCTACATATGTCTATCAGTATCTACAAATTTCGAACTTCCAGTCTGTCCCTTCCCACCCCCCCGCCGGCAACCACAACTTTGTATTCTATGTCTGAGTCTGTTTCTGTTTTGTATTTATGTTCTGTTTTTGTTTTTGTTTTTGGATTCCACATATGAGCAATCTCATATGGTATTTTTCTTTTTCTTTATGGCTTACTTCACTTAGAATGACATTCTCCAGGGACATCCATGTTGCTGCAAATGGCGTTATGGTGTCATTTTTATGGCTGAATAGTATTCCGTTGTATAAATATACCACCTCTTCTTTATCCAGTCATCTGTTGATGGACATTTAGGCTGTTTCCATGTCTTGGCTATTGTAAATAGTGCTGCTATGAATATTGGGGTGCAGGTGTCAGTTTGAAGTAGGGTTCCTTCTGGATATATGCCCAGGAGTGGGATTCCTGGGTCATATGGTAAGTCTATTCCTAGTCTTTTGAGGAATCTCCATACTGTTTTCCACAGTGGCTGCACCAAACTGCATTCCCATCAGCAGTGAAGGAGGGTTCCCTTTTTCCCACAGCCTCTCCAGCATTTGTCATTTGTGGACTTTTGAATGATGGCCATTCTGACTGGTGTGAGGTGATACCTCATTGTAGTTTTGATTTGCATTTCTCTGATAATTAGTGATATTGAGCATTTTTTCATGTGCCTATTGATCATTTGTATGTCTTCCTTGGAGAATTGCTTGTTTAGGTCTTCTGCCCATTTTTGGATTGGGTTGTTTGTTTTTTTTTCTTATTAAGTTGTACAAGCTGCTTATATATTCTGGAGATAAGCCTTTGTCAGTTTCATCTTTAGCAAAAATTTTCTCCCATTCTGTAGGTTGTCATTTTGTTTTACTTATGGTTTCCTTTGCTGTGCAGAAGCTTGTAAGTTTCATTAGGTCCCATTTGTTTATTTGTGCTTTTATTTCTATTGCTTGGATAGGCTGCCCTAGGAGGACATTTCTGAGATGTATGTCAGATAATGTTTTGCCTATGTTTTCTTCTAGGAGGTTTATTGTATCTTGTCTTATGTTTAAGTCTTTGATCCATTTTGAGTTTACTTTTGTGTATGGTGTAAGGGAGTGTTCTAGCTTCATTGATTTACATGTTGCTGTCCAGTTTTCCCAACACCATTTGCTGAAGAGACTGTTTTTATTCCATTGTATATTCTTGCCTCCTTTGTCAAAGATTAGTTGACTGAAAGTTTGTGGGTTCATTCTGGGCTCTCTGTTCTGTTCCATTGGTCTATATGTCTGTTTTTGTACCAATACCATGCTGTTTTGATTACTGTAGCTCTATAGTAATGTCTGAAGTCTGGGAGAGTTACTCCTCCAGCCTCTTTCTTTTTCTTCAGTAATGCTTTGGCAATTCTAGGTCTTTTGTGTTTCCATATAAATTTTATTATGATTTGTTCTAGTTCTGTGAAATATGTCCTGGGTAATTTGATGGGGATTGCATTAAATCTGTAGACGGCCTTGGGCAGCAAGACCATTTTAACAATATTGATTCTTCCAATCCAGGAGCATGGGATATCTTTCCATTTTTTTAAGTCTTCTTTAATTTCCTTCATCAATGGTTTATAGTTCTCTGTGTATAAGTCTTTCACCTCCTTGGTTAGATTTACTCCTAGGTATTTTATTACTTTGGTGCTATTTTAAAGGGGATTGTTTCTTTACTTTCTTTTCCTGTTGATTCATTGTTAGTGTAAAGAAATGCAACTGATTTTTGTACGTTAATCTTATAACCTGCTACCTTGCTGAATTCTTTGATCAGCTCTAGTAGTTTTTGTGAGGACCTTTTAGGGTTTTCTATATATACTAACATGTCGTCAGAATATAGTGACACTTTTACCTCTTCTTTTCCAATTTGGATCCCTTTTGTTTCTCTCTCTTGCCTGATTGCTGTGGCTAAGACTTCCAAGTCTATGTTGAATAGGAGTGGTGATAGTGGGCATCCTTGTCTTGTCCCAGATTTTAGTAGGAAGTTTTTGAGTTTTTCACCATTGAGTACTATGCTGGCTGTAGGATTGTCATATATAGCTTTTATTATGTTGAGATATGTTCCCTCTATACCCACTTTGGTAAGAGTTTTTACCATAAATGGGTGTTGAATTTTATCAAATGCTTTTTCTGTATCTATTGAGATGATCATGTGGGTTTTGTCCTTTCTCTTGTTGATATGATGTATTACATTGATTGATTTGCATATGTTGAACCACCCTTGTGTTCCTGGGATGAACCTCACTTGATCATGATGTATAATCTTTTTTATGTGCTGTTGGATTCTATTTGCTAATATTTTGGTAAGGATTTTTACATCTATGTTCATCAGTGATATTGGTCTATAATTCTCTTTTTTGATAGTGTCTTTGCCTGGTTTTGGTGTCAGGGTGATGGTGGCTTCATAGAATGAGTTTGTCCCTGGGTTTTATCTTTCTAATGCACATAAAGATGCACATGTTGATGTAGCCTGTTTTGTTTTTTTTAACTATCATAAATATATCTTGAATATTTTTCCATAATTTCATCATCATTTTTAAAGCTTCCCTGTATTCACGTTGGATGTATCCTCATTTACTTAAACTGATCTCTTTTCGTGGGTAGCTAGATTGCTCACACTTCTTCATGTTAATTAAAATACTGCCTGTAAATATCCTTGTACAAACATCCTTGTAACTTATTCTGTTACAGACTAAGGATAAATTTCTAGAAGGGAAGTTGTTGGGGCAAAGAGTATTTACAGTTTTAGGACTTTATATATTTAGCCACATTGACCTCTAGAAAATGTTACCTCAGTGTGTAAGAGTGGCTCACCACGTACTATTCTAATTGTTGGCTTTTACTCATCCTACTCCTTACACTTTTGGTGCTTGAGTGTGATTTTCTGTCTTTTCATGGGACTGGTTGATAATTAGTTGTTGAAGGGATCAATCTATACTGATTTTTGTAAGGGGTTTCGTTGTATGTTTTTCAAAGAGGCATATTCATGACTGGCTTTGGGGAAAAAATTCCCAAAAAGTAAGTGAATTAGGGCATATTTATAAGTGGAATACATTGCAGCCATTACAACTGTTGATGCAGATGAATGTTAGTTGTTTACCTGTATGCTGATACACACACAAAAAACCAGCTATAAAACAATATATATGGTATGATATGATTTTTGTAACACAAATCTATATGCATAAATTACATTTACAAAATTGAAATTGGGATATGTACCCTGTTTTATTCTCTGTGTTTTATTCTTTCTGAGTGCCCATGAACCATTTTATAACATAGGCAATTTAAACCACCCATTTTACCAGTGATATTTCCCCCATCATTTTTCCTTTTCTCTTTACTAAGAAAAACAAGGGTTATAATCCCAGTTTAGCCACCATGTTATAGGATAGTTATTCAGCTTTCCTTGTGTAATTCCTCTAACCATATAATAGGGTAATGATACCCATCTGTATTTTCCTCCAAGGAATATTGTGAAATAACAGAGATTACTTGGTGTTCTTTGGAGGAAAATTGGTGTAGAAATCCTGGATGTTTTATTTATTATTAATATCTACCCTTACCCTCATGTTTTGAAATGACTCAGGACTTAATGTGACTTAATATGTGTAATGCAAGGCTACCTGGGAGGAGGGGAAGGAATCTTATGAAATATAACACAGTATGACCAATAGACACTTATTTTTATCAGCTCCAGGGGACTATAATGTTTTGTTTCTTAGCATCCATCATGATATAATGATACAGTTGTGTCTTCTGTACTTTCCTCTCTTCCTCTCTGGTAATTTTGCCTGTTTAAAATAAAAGAATGTCATCTTCCTAATAACTGTGTTGAGAGAGAAACTCTACAAGTTTCAATTTTTGTACCTTTGTTTACCACTCTTACATTAACATTAAAAAAAAAAAACTACCTGGCAATATTCGAGGTAAATTATTTCTATTTCTCATTCTGTCCACAATAACATTCTTGCTTTTCCTGTGATGAAGCACCAAAATCAGAAAGATGGATAATTCTATTGCAATTATTAGATGAATCACTTTCCAGACAGAACTTACTAATATTTGCTTCAGATTGCTGGCATCAAGGACTATTTCTTTGTTAATTAAATGTTAAGGAGATAAAATATAATTTTTATTTTGTTCTATGCTTTTTAACTTTTCAAGAACTGTCTCATCCATGGCCATGGAAAAGGTCAAGGTAATCTTATTGAGCATCACAATGACAATAATTGCTAGTAATTATTGGGAGCTTATAGTGGTCCACAGATTGTTTAGTGTGCCTTACACATGCTACCTCATTTATTATTATCACTATTGTTTACTATTTGGTACTAGTTATTTAACTGCTTATGGATTTTTTTAGCTTTCTCATATGCTCCATACTTCCTGGCACTTGTACTTATTTATAAGTACTTTGTCAAATATATGGCAATGAAGAGGGAAAACAGTGGCAGAAGCAGAAGTGAAAGCAATAGAATTAGAGGGAGAGGAATGGCGGAAGTGGGGCTGGCAATGCCAGATCCAGCCTTATGAGCGGAGTGACACATGCATTATTGTGTCAGTCTCCTGGACAGTCTCCACTGTGACAGAGGAAGCTAACTGTGCAGTATGCTGGGACAAAGAGAGTAAACTGGGATGTTCTGGGGGCAAACTGGGACACTGGTCATCCTACTTAAAAGGAGGCAGAGTCGGTAGCCACTGCCTTGTGACTTGTTAGGTATAGAAAGGTTCACTACCTTCTGTCTGCCCTGGAATATGATTATCTCTATTTATAAATTCAGCCTAGAAACATTTCTGGTATAGGTCTCCTAATCAATATGTTAAAACCCTGTATTTGTTGTTGTTGTTGTTGTTTTAGTAGCGTGATACGTTGTAATCTTACTACCTTAAGCCAAAAGAGAATTTATAAATGTCCCTGACAGGACCCAGGGAACATGGATTTCACTCAGGAACAGGACCTTAGATGCTGTTATAATTCTCAGTCTCAGCCTCTACTCCTTTCTGTGCATCTGCCTTATCCTTTTTGCTGGCTTCGTAGATCACTGCTTCCGCTTCTCCAGTCGAAGGTGGGAACATAGCTGTGGATTGTTTGTAAGTCTTACACCTGTTATCAGTGACCACTGTGACCACAGATAAGGTTGTGGAAGGATATGGCAGCTTACCTGGTAACCATATCATTGTGTTCTGGGGAAAGAGACGTTCTGGATATTCTGTATCATTCTCAGAAGTAGAGTAATACTGGGAAGACAAAACAATATGTGTCCAAGGCATAACCTTTTGAATAGGTCCCACAGCTAACCAGAAAGCTGTGCACTAAAGCCTTGAGAGAGAAATTTCCATGAGTGAGCTAGATAATTTGTGAAGCGCTTTCTCACTCTCAGGTTCCAAGATCAATATTTTATTTCCTCTTCCAAGGTAGAATAAGAATCTAAGGAAAAGGATTACAGGTGAGACTTGGTCGGGCAGGAAAGCACATGGTTATCTGGGAGGCGAGATGCTGAAGTTAAACTTTCCCCATGTCGTTTACCAGTCATGGTCACCACAATGCACCTGTCTCTCAGCTCCCTTTCCTGATGTTGAAGCAGCTCTTTCTCCTTTACCTCTTGAATGTGTCTCCCTCATGACACCTTAATAGAGAGAGTTTTGGTTTTTTTAAAGAAAGAAATAGTCTTCTAGGATGTGCTGTGTAATATGTCCATTTTTGATCAATGAAAAATAACAATAACCCAAATTGACATTTGTGAAGCACTTATTAGTTGCCAGTTGTTGTGCATGGCATATTATTTTATGTAATTCTCAAAACAATCCTTTCCCTATTCCCTGTTTCCCTGTACTTGTTTTTTATTTTTATTTTTCATTTATTTATCCTTTTAAAAGGAGCTTTTTACTGTGTATGATTTCAGACATTCCCACAATTGGAAGGGATGGTATAATGAGCCCCCAGATCCCCATCATCCACAGTCTTCACCATCTGGCCAATCTTATTATACTTGTTTTTTCAGATGAGGAGAGTATATAGGTTAAAGTTTTGCTCAAAGTCCCGTAGGTAATAAATGTTAGAACTGGGATTAGCGCCCAGCTTGGAGTGACCCCCAAAAGAAAGGCCACTTTGCACTCTGCCATCTGTTCTATTTGGCATATGATGAAAAGCAAGATAAATCCTGTGAGTTATGTGAATAATAGAAAAATAGTAACTATAAGGAACTCTAAGTGGGTATTTAACAGCCAAAATAATGCAATTAATTAAGATGTGCCCTAATTTATAAAAGTGGCTTATAATTTGGTTCTATTCTCATTTGCTGAGAAATGAGTAAGTCAAGACTTGAACGGTGTACTCTTCTGAAAGTTTCACTGGATCATTGGGTAAACAGATACAATTTCAATTCACTCAACATTCATAAAACACTTGCTGGGTGCCAGTGTATTAAGCTGGGTAATCAGCGTCTATTTTTACACACAAGTCACAGCCACAAAAAAGTACATGTTGTTATACTAAGGAGGGGGCCTTAGAAATCACATAGACTATTGGTTGTTACTTTGGGCTCTGCCAGCGTTGATCTATGGCCGTCTTCGGAAACAGGGGAAGAAATGGAGGGAACCAAAGGGGAGATTTAGTAATAGAATTCTGTTTTTGTCCTCCCCACTTCAACCAGAGCAGCCCCTAAATTTTATTTATTTGGAGTTTCTTCCTTTTACAGATGAAGAAACTTAGGGACAGTGAGTATCTAAGGTTGACAATATAGTGGGCTAAGGAGACACAAAAATAGGATCCTTCCATTTGCCATACCAGTGAGCTGCACAGTGTTCTTTATGTTCTTCATGCTCTTTTTAGGAGTGAGTTTAGCTTTCACTGTGATTCTGAGGTCTGCAGCCAAGTCAGTCATTGCACTCAGATGTTCATGTTATAGGCACTGACTAATAGCATATGTGGTGACTGTGGGGTTATTAAGAAACTGCAGTCATTGAGTATGATGTAAATTGCTTTGACCCTTATGACATTGTTGCTAGATCTTAACAGATGTCTTTGGATTTGTTACCCATGTCTCCAGTTGAAGTCCTGAGTTTAGAGTCAAAAAATTTCAAGGTTACATTCTTAGCAACAGACTAAGAGTTATCATGCAACCCCAGTTCCATGTCCTCTTAGCAAATACTCTGATAGAGGAAGAGATTCTGGGTTGGGGAAATCACTCTATTAAGTCTAGTTATTTGTGCTCGAACTCTAAATTCTGTAGTATTTCTTGGACATTATGTTAAAGAAAAGATCCAACTCCCTGTTTCTAGCATTCCAACTCATATTGCTCCTATCTGTTAAGATAATTAGAAGACATGGAAACTCAAGGCTTCTTTATCAAGTCAAAGGCTTAAACTGTTTAGCCAGTTTTCTAAAAATTATATTATTAATGAGAGTGACTAAAATTCATTCTAGTTGAGCTTTAGAGCCCAAGACATGGGCTTTTCTGCTGTTGAACTGGAGTAAGAGGCAAGAAGGCTGACTTGGACTTTGAGATTGGGAGGCCTTGGCCAAAGCGGAGGAGAGAGGGGAAGCAACCAAATTCAATTAGGAACTGGTAGGAGCAGATCAAATTTGCAGCTGGAAGAGATCATCTAGCAGCTGCGGCTTGGTCATCGCGGTGACTGTTATCCAGACAAGAAAAATAGAACGTGGGAGGCAATCCACTTGCAATTTCCTTATGCCAGTATTAAAACAGTGTTAGGGCTTACTGAGTTTTTTCATGAAGAAGAACAAATTCCCCAAAGATAGATCATGATGGATTTTTGTTTGGTAGAAACAAAAATAGTAAAAATGACTTCCATTGATTAAAAAAAATTTTTTCTAGTTATTTAGGTAGTTCCCTTTTCTAATTTTTCTGTGAAAAACAATGCTGTGACAAGGATTTTTTTTTGATTGTTGCTTATTTCTTTTTGAACATCTTATTGAACATCTCAATTTCTTCCTTAGAATAAAAACCTAGAATTTAAATGTCTGAGGTGAAGGGTATATATATAATTAAGATTTTTGATGTGTAATCAAATTATCTCTGTAAAAACTGTTGCAAGAATTAAAAAAAAAAATTTTTTTCTTATGGACAGTCTACCATTTGTTGGAGATTTAGAGAAATTAAGGATACATTGTTGCTTCAGAGACTCCTGAAGTTAGACGGAACTCTCAGGGGCCAAATGGATCATTTCTAATCTATTAGGTTTTCTGAGCTTGAGATCTTCTGTTTTGCCCTGTCTGCCTTGTTAATACCTGAGGCCACAACTAAGTGAACTGTTGAGCTCAATTGGGACTATCAAAGTCTTTCTCTTTAAAATTTGGACCAAGAGGAATGATGTCTAGACACTTAGAGAATGTAGCTAAGCATACTAGATTCTCGAGCTCTAAGGTCTAAAGAGTTAGGTCCAAGGGTGGACATGTGGCAAATTAAAGATAAACTCAAGTACAAAGCCTTTTCTATAGAGAGGATGTAGAGATAGAAGTGGACACTGGACATCAGATACCATGTAGCCTGAGAGATTCAATGGTGTACTCCCCAAGTCCCAACACTATATTCTGTAGATTGTTTCGTAAGATGCTCCTGTGTTTTCTGAAGTTTAATTCACGTTGACCCTGATGGAAGGCACCTGACTACAGGTAAAATGGAAAACATTTACTTCAGATATGTCAATTATTTATTTGCAGGGCAGATCTTAGCTTACACAAGAGTCTACAGACCTCCAAACATAAATAGAACCAAATTTTCTGAAATATAATTTAGGATATGCCTGACAAGAAATTGTTGTTTGTATTGGTGCATTTACATGAAGAATTACCAGACAAGATCTGCTCTTAACTGTTTGAGCGTATAGGCTTTCATTCACCCAACTTTGCTTTGATTTAATTAGTACAACATAAAGTTCAACTTTCACACATGTCAAAATTACTTGGGGGCTTGTTACAAGACAGGTTATTTCTGATTCAGCAGTTCTGGTGTAGGGGCCAAAAATTTATGTCTCCAACAAGTTTTCAAGTAATGCTGATGTTTCTATCCTTGGGGGCCACACTTTGAAAACCATTGAAATAGTAAGAATGTGGGATGACCCCTCAGAGAACAAAATGATAGAATTTCTCATATTTTTTGCTCATCACTCTTAGGAAGACCTTAGTATTAAGTCTTTCTCTTATCCTCCTCTTCCTTCTACTCCTACATCCCCAACCTCCATCCCTTGTGAACTCTTTCTCTTGGCTGCCATGTCCTACCATGGCTCTTACTACACTACTTGGTAATAGTTGTTTGCCTGATTAACTGCCAGCATCCTCAGGGCAGAAACTAGAGTATTTCATTTGTGTATCTTCCCTGACTATTACCATACCTAAACATGGCAGGCATGAAATACAAATGTGTTGAATGAATGAAAGAATGAATGAGAATTTCTTTCTTCTCTTACCAAATTTTTAGGTCCCTGAAAAAGTCCACCTCCAGTGGACTTGATCCCTCTATTTCTCTCTGGTAAAATTGGGAGACTGGTGGTTATCTCTCTCTCTCTCTCTCTTTTTAATTGAAGTATAGTCTGCAATGTTGTGTCTATTTCTGGTGTACAGCAGAAGTATAGTCTGCAATGTTGTGACTATTTCTGGTGTTTCAGTCATATATATACATTCATATATTCCTTCTCATATTCTTTTTCACTATAGGTTACTGTAAGGTATGGAATATAGTTCCCTGTGCTGTACAATATAAGTTTGTTGATTATCTATTTTATGTATAGTAGTTAGTATCTGCAAATCTCCAGCTCTCAATTCATCCCTTCCCACCCCCTTCCCCGCTGGTAACCGTAAGTTTGTTCTCTATTGCTTATCTCTTTCTTGACCTTTATTCTTAGAATATAAGTGGCTTGTCAGGATAGAATAAAGCAGGGTAAGGGAGAGCATGTGTGTGGATGCACATGCACATGTGTGCTCTATCTTCTTTTTCTTTTATATTTCCTTTTTGGTGCTCATCATGTGATACGATAACTATACAAGTTGGTGGAATTGGGCATCTCCTGCAGATCACATGCCTCCTTGAGGAATGTCCCATTCATAGAGAGTTTTATTTTACCCTTTGTGGCTTACAACTCTTGGTTTCACTTGAGTAGCAATGCACCACCCACAAAACTAGATTGTCATCCATTCATGTAATTTCTTGTGACTCAAAGGCACACAAAAAAGTATTAGACTAGGAATTAGCAATCCTGGGTTCTAGTCTTAGCATAAGCTTTAATTATTTGCATAGACCCTTAGCCAAGTCTCTTAGATTGATTGTACAATGAAGGCTTTAATACAAGTGATCTGAGTATGCTTTCCAAATCTTAACACTCTTCAGCATCTGTGAAGTTGAGAGGAGTATGTTGTCAAGAGTATGACAAGCTTCACAACATTGTAAAATGATTATAAATCAATAAAAAATGTTTTAAAAAAAAGAGTATGACAAGCTTTAGCCATATGTTTATTTTCCTACTCCTGTTTGGCTCATGTGCCCTTTCAGGTGATAAAGAGATCATTTGTTGAAATAAAGATGTTCCGAAGGACTATAAATAATACTGTGTAGCAGCAGCCTGTCCTGTGTTTTTGGACCCTCTAGGAGTGAATGGAAAGAGTGAAGAGAAGGTTCCAGTCAGAACAGATCTTTTGCATTTATTCCCAGGAAGAAGGAAGCTAGAGTTTTGGGCCAGGTCTAAGTATTTTTCAATGACTAGGAATCAGACCCATCAGCATATTCTCTTCTCTGAATATTTATGGTTTGTTCTATATCTTGTCCCTGTGGAACTTCCTGAGCTAAGAGAACTTCCTGAAGAAGATAATGAGATCTCAGAAATATGCTATTTGGCATCCGAAGAAAGTCCAGATTTAAACTATCAGCATGGTCACTTGCTAACATCTTCCAAGTGTCCAGCTGTTATCATTACAATACGTTCATGTCTCGGTCTTGGGACTTCTAGTTTACAGCAGTGTCTTAATGGCAGAATAGTTGGTAAGGATGTTTTTTCTGCGTATTTGACTTGTTAAAGAAAAACAATTTTGGGGAAGTGATGGTGAAGGCGGAGAAACATATTTTCATGGTGATGAAGCCACAGTAAATTTCTAGAGGAAGAAAAGCTGTCATTTTCTTGACCTTTTGAGATTCTCCGTGAAGTTTAATCCTCCATCAGTTTCCTAGTTCATATGAATTAGGTCTGATTTTAAAAACTGGGGTAGTATATACCTTAGGTACTTTCTTTTGTGGGAACTGTGTTTAAGGTGATCCTTAAACTACTTGGTTATTTAAGCTAAAATAAGATAGTTACTCACTTTCATTTCCCATTTTCTGATAGTCATTATCTAAAAAAGAAAAAGACAAAAATAACCAAAAAACCTAACTCAATTGGATTGAATGTTGGCTGATTTGTGCCTCCTTTGAATAATATTTCGATTTGATACCTATTGGGATTCTCAGAAAACCTTAAAATCTTTAGAGGGTCATGTTTCCTTTGTGACAGCAGAAAGGTGCTATGGACTTCCTGGGTTCCTTTGGAAAAACTTTATCAAAGTAAAAAATACACATATCAGAAAAGTACATGTAGCATCAGTATGAAAATCATTACATTTTCAGATACTGAATGCACCTGTGTAACCAGCACTGCGCTCAAAAAGCAAAACACTGTCAGCACCACACAAGCCCCTTTACGCTCTGCTCTAGTCCCTAACTCTTTCCCCACCAGGTAACCATGGCGTTGATTTCTAACAACATAGACCATTTTTGCCTGTTTTTATACTTTCAGTCATGTTTTGGTCACATTAAGGACATTGTTCACCATGCACTCTTTCGTACCTGGGTTCTTCCATTCAACATTATGTTGATGAGGGTCATCGTATTGCATATAGTTGCTGATCATTTTCATTTCTGAATAGCATGTAAATATACATTGTTTATTTATCAATTTTACTGTTGATGGAATTTGGTTATTTCTGTCTTCCTGTCCGTTATGAATAGTTTGGCTATGAACATCCTAGGACATGCCTTTGGTGACTAGACGTATGTATTTGAATTGGATGCATACTTAGGCATGGAATTGCTCAGTCATAAGATATTCATAAGTTCGGCTTTAGCAGATACTACTAAACCATTTTCTGAAGCTGTTGTACAATTTACTATCTCATCCTAGGGTTCTTTAGATTGGTATTCAAGAGATGTAAAGGAGAAAGGATGGTTCAACAAAAGTCCTGTTATTAAAATCAGATTGTGGCAAAAGGTAGAACCCTGATGAACGTACTTTTCACCCCCAAGGCTCTGATCTTTTCCTAACTCTTATTTAATGCTTAATTCCTATGCATCTTTTGTTTAACTGAGGGTGACAATTAGATAATGTTGCTAGGAGCTTTCTTATAAGATACAAGATGGTTTAAAATAGTTTTTAAACTGTTTATACTAAAGAAAAAATTTTTAAAATGAGAAGATTATCTCTCTCTGTGTCAAGAAAATGTTAAGTGAGTAGAACCTGTGTTTTTCTTGGTGGCTTTTATTCAATTTGCTACCAGATTTCCACTAAAGTAAGAGAGACAAAGGGAAATGGTGAAATGTTGGAACAACTTTTATTGGAAGAAAAAAATGCTTTTCAGTGGGGGAACAACATAATACCTATGAAACTATATTGACATACCTGCCTGAAAATATCTCTAAAGAAATGAGAATGAATTTGATTATTTCCTCACAACAATGAAATTTATTGTAAGAAAACATACCCATCCAATTTTCTTTGGACAGCTTTCTTTCTTCAAGGGATCTGAGTAGTCCAAAGTACTCAACTAAATATTTGTAAATTCTCAGGGTATAAACATTATCATTATTAATGAGCAATTTAGTGTTTGTTATAGCCAGTGTATTAATTTTAGGTAAAATATTAGGGACTAGAGTGGTCTTACATGCTATATATGCACCAGCCTTTTAGTAATCTACAATATTTGATCATATTTATTTTTTGATTTGAAGGATAATTTTATTATATCCAGGAGTTCTGGGATACACACACACAACACACACACACACATATATAAGCTTTATTTTCTCACCTATTACTGTGGGCATGTATATAATTAATTTTGTACAATTGTATTCTGAACCAGTTTTTCTTGGTTTAGAATACAGTATGTAATTAAATATGGCTTTTGGGAGGAAATAAATCATATAGATTCCCAGAACATACTGTGAGTGAAAATGCTATCTCTTTCTCTGAGTGCGTTGCATAATATTACTCTACACACACACACACACACACACATGCACACACTCACATGTATCAAACCTTATGATGTGCAGTAGGGAAAGTTTATTTTTGCAAAAGCCATGCATTCTAGTGTAGCTAGGGAATCACTGAGTGCTCTGCTCAGCTGTTTGGATTTTGTGCCACAGGGAGCCAATTAAAGTTTTTCACAGAGGAGTGAGATAAGAGATGCTTTAGGAAGATGATTCCAGAAGGAATTGGAAGCAGGAAGAAGATTTAGAAGCCCAAAGTGGCTCATGTGCTACAACTCTTGAAACTCATAATCATCTCTGTAGAACATTATGAACCATTGTTATATTAAGCTTAAAACAACTAAGACTATAATCTTGTGTTATAAACACCACCTCATACCAAATTCAAGCACAGACAAGCTGCGGATTTGTCAAATTTTTAAGAAAAAATATGGGACAAACACATTCCATTGGACAAAAAAATAATAATCCATTAATTGTCCTACCTCCTGAAAAATCTTAAAAGAAAGCTGCTAAGATTTGATTTAAAAAGGAATCTCAAGCCATGTCTTGGAACCTCAGTGTTCTACAGGAGGGAACCTTGAGAACTTTTTATTCTACTGTTTCTCTTGGCAGTGAAGACTTGAATAGAAAGGAGATAATAAGAGCCAGAAAATAAGGGATTTTGTGAAGAAGTTGACAAATGACTGATGATGGATGATGAGGGGCAGATAAGTGCTAAAATATTAATGGCTCTTACTTGGAAATCCTTTTTAACGAATCCAAAGCTTCCATTCTGACTTGGAATTGGTGATAGATCCCTCATGTTTGGTAATCTTCCTTTTAACATTTCTCTCTTTAAAAAGCAGTCATATGTTCATAGGTAGGAACAGATAGAGAAAGCACTCTTAGAAACCACACTTGTCTTATCTCTCAGTATTCATGCTGCACTGCTACTGTTCAGAATCACGGAACCATGTGAATTAGGCTTTTGCAAAAACCAACCTCCTCCCTTAAGACAAAATGTTCTATGAAGTACACACACTACACTCCTACATGATATTAATAAATAGGTCCTTGATTATGTCATGCACTTCATTCCAGTGAGGCAACCAGAGATATACTGCAGAGCTGGAAAATTCCAGGTGGTTTATGGTTAATGACCTAGGAGTATCAGCAACACTAAGTAAGGAGGTATTTAAAGAATGATAAAGCCTAATTTTTGTTACGCCTCTACACAGATAAATGACTTTTTTGGATAAATAATTCTGCACTGACCTTAATGATAATTGTACACAAAACAAATTAAAAAAATCCCAACAGAAAGTTCTTGGCACAATCTTGGCCAGCTTGCTTGAGCCCAAAGCCAGGCAAAGAAGTATGTGAAGTAAGCTGTCCTGTAGTATTTGTGAACTAGAAGAAGGCACCACATAGATTTTGGCTCAGCACCTGGAGTTATAATTTTGTGCACCAGGTATATATTTGAAAAGAGAAGAGGCAGTGTGTCTTGAGCAAGGAGTCACAGAGGCTGGGGTCTCAGTCCCACAGAGGACTGACTGTGACCTAAGGCAAATCCTTGGCTTTGCTTCCCTTCTAATGTAACCATCTTACAGTTCAAAATTATTAGGAGAGAGGGTATAGCTCAGTGGTACAGTGTGTGCTTAGCATGCATGAAGTCCTAGGTTCAATCCCCAGTACCTCCATTAAAAAAATTTTAAAAAGAAACATGATCACCCACCACACCTCCAAAACAAAGAAAAAAAAAAGAATACCAACTTAAAAAAAAAGTCAGCCTTAAAAAATTATTATAACACAACCTTTAATACTGTGTTATAAGTTATCTCCTATCTTCTAAGGGGTTCCTATCCTAAATTCCCTCATCATTTATCATATTAAACTCTTGTGGGCATAAATAAGATGCTAGTTACAAAAATACACTGAAAGTAATAATGCTATATATAAGGGAGATACTTACATTCCAATCCCACTCCTGGGCATATATCCAGAGAAAAATAAATTCAAAAAGACACATGCACCCCAACGTTCACAGGACCACTATTTACAATGTTCAAGACATAGAAACAATCCAAATGTCCATTGACAGATGATTGGATAAAGAAGATGTGGTATATTTATACAATGGAATACTACACAGCCATAAAAATCAAAAGAATGCCATTTGCAGCAACGTAGATGGACCTGGAGATTGTCATGGTAAATGAAGTAAGCCAGAAAGAGGAAAATGCCATATGATAGCAGTTATATGTGGAATCTTAAAAAAAAGGGACACAAATGAACTTATTTACAAAACAGAAACAGACTCACAGACATAGAAAACAAACTTACAGTTACCAAGGGGGGAAAGGGATGGGAAGGGATAAATTGGAAGTTTGAGATTTGCAGAAACTAACTACTATATACAAAATACATAAACAACAAGGTCCTACTGTATATCACAGGGAACTATATTCAATATCTTGTAGTAACTTATGGTGAAAAAGAATATGAAAACAAATATGTGTATGTTCATGTATGACTGAAACATTATGCTGTACACCAGAAACTGACACAACATTGTAAACTGACTATACTGCAATTAAAAATATATATATACACACATAAAGAAAAAAAGGGAGATACTATGATGTGAAATGTTAAGTCATCTCTTAAAACACTGAGTACACAAAGAACTGGTTTTAATTCATCTCAGTGGGCTTTAACTTTCAAAGGAAACTCTCCCATGAGATGTTAGAAGGGGCCATGCTATGTGAATAAGTATCAACTGGGGCCGGTCTGTTTTGCTGTGAATCTCCCTCTGCCACTCTGAGCTAGATTCCAGCACTACCTACAACTGCATAAACTGACAGTGAAAGTAAGTGAAAAAAGTGGACTCCTGTGCACTTTAGGAAAGTGAGTTTGAAATCACATACATGAAGTGCTGTAATAGAGAGTCAGAGTCCTGCCTCATGAAACATATCTCTGAGGGAAACGTGTCTAGAATTGACCATTTTTATCTTGACACATAAAGACTTTATGAAAGGGATTAAGGAAAAATAACTTTTGATATTTGTAAGACATAGAGAGGAGATTTGAGGCAAGGTTAAAGGGCTCTTTATTATATATATAGGTATATGTCATATATAGAACCATATATGTATATGTGTTTATATATATAATACTAATACATGCAAAAGATTTATATATATATATGCATGTATAGATAGATGTGTTTTATGTGGGTACATATTTTTGACACTTTTATTGTGGTATGATTCCTGTACAGTAAACTACACAAATTTCAAGTGTACAGTTTGATCAATTTTGATAGATGTATACACCAATGAAACCACTACCACAATCAAGATGGCTTACATTTCCACCAGTCCCCAAGAGGTGCAATTTTCCAATTCCCAATTTATTCTTTCCCACCCCCATCCCTTCTGGTAACCATAAGTTTGTTTTCTGTCTGTGAGTCTGTTTCTGTTTTGTAAATAAGTTCATTTGTGTCTTTTTTTTTTTTTTTGGATTCCACATATAAGTGATATCATATGGCATTTTTCTTTGTTTTTCTGGCTTCCTTCACTTAGAATGACAATCTCCGGGTCCATCTATGTTGCTGCAAATGACATTATTTTATTCTTTTTATGGCTGAGTAGTATTCCATTGTATAAATATACCACATCTTCTTTATCCAATCATCTGTCATGGACATTTGGGTTGTTTCCATGTCTTGGCTATTGTAAATAGTGCTGCTGTGAACATTGGAGTGCATGTGTCTTTTTGAATTATATTTTTCTTCGGATATATATATGCCCAGTAGTGGGATTGCTGGATCATACGGTAAGTCTATTTTTAGTTTTTTAAGGAACCTCCATACTGTTCTCCATAGTAGCTGCACTAATTTACATTCCCACCAACAATGTAGTGTGTGCATATTTATATAGTGTAATAAAGAAAGCACAGTGGCCATAATCATATATTTTAAAGCAAAATCGAAAGACTGACAAAATCTCTTAAAAGTGATTTTTGAAGGATTAGTGAGATTTTTAATATATTCATATGGACCTTTATAGCTGAAAACCAGAAGAATCTAAGGCAAGCCTCTCAAGTTATTTCCCCACTGTGAAATAAAGACAAGCAGTGGTGTCTTAGAGGAAATGGCTTAGTACAATCTTAACCTCACATTAAACCTGTATTCTAGAATAATTTTTTTGAAAGAATACATCAAAGCATATGAAACTGGTGGCTAATTATATTATCATTAGTCTACAGTAACATAGCGTTATCATTCTTCATAAGATACCGTGAAATAAGTATGTTGAGAATATTTAATTATGTGGATGAGTGAAATAATAAAGGAAAATTGCTAGTTAATTGCTTTCCTTAGAGATGCTATTAGGGCTGGCGGGTGCCAGGCACTCTCATGATTCATCCTAAAGAGATATGCGGTTGGGCTGCTGTCTTTGGAATTCATCTGGGGAAACCAGGAGGGAGAACCAGGACTTGCCTGCCAGATTTTTCAGAGTGCTTTATTCTCTGTAATGTGCCACTGCCTCTGGGATGCCTCCCCTGACCTTCAACTGGAATAACTGGTCTTACCCCTTCTATGAGCTCCACACTCTTTGCAGATAACTCTATTATGCTTCTTAGCACATGGTAGTTTAATGATTATTCTGTGTGTTTGTTTCTCTTTCCAAACTGGGAGCTCGTTAGAAACGTGATCATGTTCTACTCTTCCCAGTCCCCAGCTCAGGACCTGACACAGAATGAGTGCTTGATGCAGGTCTGTGGAATGAATTGAAAAGCCTCCTCAGAGAACTAAAAGCAGGGACTTGGGAAAGTGGGTCTGAGATGAAAGTTCTGTCATTGTTCTCCTTTCATGAGCATCTGAAACAATTCCACTATCTTTAAAAAGATTTGCCTAAAGAGATTCGGTCTAATTGACAAACTTCTCTACTTCCTTATTTTCTCCAAAAGAAAAAAAAGAAAAAATTCCATTTCCCTCTCTTCAAATTTCCCACTGGAAATATATCATTTGAAGCTATTTAGAACAGCAGAACTCTCTATAATTCAGGATCTAACATGGAAAAGATCAGTTGTCTTTTGTAGATGATTTACATTATCTTAAATACTCTGTAAATGTGTCTACTGGATTGCATCATTTACCCTAACATGTAGATTTAGCTGGGTGTGACAGGAAGCAAGGAAAGGGGAAGTGGTCTACAAAGCAGTTGAACTGTAATGCCCCTTCTCAATATAAAGTTCTAGGATCCTAAGAAAATGTATATTATAACTTTCTCTCAAATTATTTTTCGTCTATGCATTGTAGATTTTGGCGCCCAGCTATTCTCAAGGGGGCATATCTAAAGGGTACATGCCTATAAAAAAACAAATTTGGAGTCAACAAGGGAGGAAGAAGTATCCCACCTGAATACACAATGTATAAGAATTAAGATTACAAAATGAACTTTATTAAAGAAATCATGCCTTTAATCAGGAAAAAAGCAGAGAATTGAAAAAAAAGATGTTCAAAAAGTAGGAGCACAGGTGGCTTATCCTTAAACATGAAAGAAAATAAAAGCTGGATTCTGAAACTATCTGTTAAGGATCCGTTCTACCTTTGCAGATAATAAAAAAAGGGAATAGTTTCTTAGAGAAAATCTGCCAGTTTTGAGAAGAGTGGCAAAAGGAAAGTGGTATGTAAATTGCCAGCCAGAGAAATAAACCAGATAGAGTGTTCAGCAGTGGTGACACTGAGAGAGTAACCTATGGCTGCAGGGAACTGGCAATGATTACTCCCCATCTACCTGTCTCTTGCAGACTGAAATCAACACCAAGTGTTGCACCTAAGGAGAAAAGAAGTGTGAAATTGAGAACAAATGTCCTACACACACATACACATACACATACACATACACATACACATACACATACACATACACATACACATACACATACACATACACATACACACAAGGGGCTTTAACTACAGAGAGGTAACTATTGATGGATTGCTTTGGAACTCACCTCTTTAGCATGATCTAGCTCTTGGTCCCATTTCTCTAAAATCGTTACTTCGTTTATTAGTCTGGACCAGTGTGTGTGTGTGGGTGGGTGGGTGGTTTTGTGTTACAGAGACAGAAACTTAGATAAAGACAGAAAGTTACAGAGGAAGAAAGATAGAAAACGAGAAGAGGCATTTATTCAGAGTATATCCCACAATGTGCCAATTATATCCCTGGTTGATGTAGGATGAGAAGGACAAGAGTGTGAAATATCAAATGGCTTAATATTTTAACTCCTGTTTCATCTAAGCATTTGCTTACGTTTCAGAGATTTATTTTGAATACCAGTCTTAATGTCAAAAATTAGATTAGAAAAATCACATTTGGCTTATACACTTGGATTGGGATTTCATGTCATTCATCTTCAGTTTCTCCAAATATGTGAAATGTCCAGAATTTGTTGTTAACAAGTCTTCTGAGATAACCATGACAATCTGGATAAAAACCACTGCGTTGGAAAAAGGATAAATTGGCACCAAATTGTATCACATGAAGACCTTTCCTGTAGCTTTTCATTTCCCCTGCTTTTGTTTTATTTAGTTCCCCACATATTCAAGGTGTTCCTAAAAAGAGCTTAACCTGATTTAACTGATTTATCAATATAGAAATAAATGAGCATCTTTTGTTTTTATTTGACTTGGTCCCATTCCAACCCTGAAGCACAGACTTTGCTTTCATAATTTTGAAGATAAGCAAACTGAGACTCATAAAGTTTAAGCAACTATGTTGAAGGCTGACGGCTGGCCAGCTCCGTGAACAACCTGTCCTCTTTCCACTACACAGCATTGCTGAATATCAGTCCACAGTCATTTGAAGCCTCCAGCTTGGTGTCTTGAAGTATAGGACTTCTGCTAATTCCCCTGATGATGGGGATGGCAGTCATGAACAGATGGTGTTGTTTCCACCTATATATAGTTTCCACCTGAGTATAGCTTCAATTTCATATTCTGTTTTTTTTTTTCCCTTAGTACGTTTCTGACTGCAAATCTGGAAAGCTCTTTCTCAATAGGCCAGGTTGCCAGATTTATGCTCTAAAGCAGATTCTGAGTTAGTTTGCCATATGCGTGGAGTTAGTAGGAACCACTGTTTTACCCAGACATTTGACTCCTTGCTCCCTAGTTTAAAAGAGACATTATGTCACAGAGATGATTTGATGGTGGGGAGGGTGCAGAGGCCATTGTTCCTAAGCTCTTTGATCTTGATGTTGAAGCAGGGTTCCGACCTTTACTTCAGAGCTCTAGTAGTCTTCCCAGGACATTAACTGCGGCATCTCGAGTACAGGGTAGAAATTCTTTGGCCATCCAGTTGGCTACAAATGAAAGCTGAGTAGGGCTGATTGGCAGTAAATAGAAGAAAACATTATGTGGGGTTCTCTGTGAAGCTTTTAGACCTCAGACGTCATAGATTTTTGCAGTTCCTAAGGGCAAAAATGAAGTTACTCTCTTTTCTTTGTCTTCTTTCCTCCTCTCTCCTCCTTGTCAAATCCCAGCAGGGCATAGTGGACATTGGTGTTTGTTTATTATTGACATGAGAGGTGGTGCTTCTCCATCCAGGAGAGGACCTGTTGACTTGGGGATAAATCCATGGAGACATTCAAATGCCAAAACCAATAATCATTCTCCTCAGCTTTGATTCTAGTTGGCAAGACTCACAATGTCACCATTTAGTTACATAGTACGATATCCATTACATGCTTGGCCTCAGAGGGGCCACACACATGGCCACCTCTGTTGGTTGCTTACCTTCCATGCCAATGGACCTAGCCCCTGAGTCAAAGTCACATTTTGTGAAAAGCAATTGTGACAGTCTTGTTGCTCCTTGTCAGTAATTTGTCTGGATGGGTGTATTCTGTTTTGGAAAATAAGGGTAAGTAATATGTTGGAAAAGTCCTACTACTGTGGGAGGACAGGGTGTTTGGAGCTTTCATAAGCTCTCTTTGACCTGAAGGGAAAACATTAAATACATAGCAAGGATGGCCGAGCAGAAAATTTGTAGGAGCCTGCATCCTTGATGATATTATTAAGCCATTGATTCAGTCTTGGGATGGCTTCTCTCTGGTTTTTTGTTAAGGAATGTTCTTGTGGCTTAAGCCTACAAGTCATGTTTTCTGTTACTTATGGCAAAAACTATTCCTAACTGATAGAATATCCTGAAAGGGATTGTATATTAGTTTGCTTTTCATAACTTTCAATTTCACAGTAAAGAAGCTCTTACGCTATAATTAAAAGGACAATCTATTCATGCAGCAAACGGCAGAATCTAATTAAAAAATTGAGAAGACACTTGAATATTGTGTTAAGAAACTAAACAAGAAATTAATTTAGCAAATATATAACACATAAGTGTGCCTTATTAGCTCAATTCCAATTATCTTTAATTGATAGAATTACCCAAGCTTAATTATCATCCTCCTATACCACATTAACATCTGTATTTATAGCAGATTTTGATATATGGACATTTGTAGGTCAGTTGAAACATCAATGGCTATGTAAAGCGAGAACCTGTTTCAATACATTTAAAATAACAGAGCACCGGTGGAGGCAAATGTGAGGGTGAATTCTGAAAAAACAGGCCCCAAACTAACAGATTATTCCTGATTCTCAATATATCTGTGGCCAGAGGGTTGGCGAGCCAGGGTAAGTGTCCTTTCTCTGCCCAACTCTGCTCTCTGGTGAAGAGCAAGGGAATAGGAAAAGATTCAGAGGCTTAAGGATGATGAGTGAGAGGAAAAATGTGGGAGGCTCGGACATGCCGTTAACTAGAAAACAGTTGTCTAAGTATTTGAACCTCCATTACACGTAGATTTTCTCAAAGACACTCACACATTACTCAGGAATGCCTGGCATCGGCACTGTAAATAGAACATCAGTGCCCAAATGCTGAAACAACAATTGCTCTTGGGCCAGCACATTCTCTTCCCGAAGGAAAGCAAACCCAAGTCTTTAAGGGATTATTGGAGGAAGGATATGATTTTCTCATGACTCAAAGCCAGCTGTGAGGGCCTTCAGTGCAGTTTATGCTGCTTCTGCTCCCTTCTCTCCCACCTTTGGCATGCCTACAATTGGATGGAGTGCTTTTCCTGAAATGGCCATCACTATTAAATCCATTAGCTGGAAACCAAAATGTTTCCCTAATTGTTTAAAGTCTCATTGAGAAGAGGAAGTGTCTATTGATTGGAATAGGAGGGGAAACCATCCCAAGTTCATCATTCTCTTCCTTCGTATAAACACTGTTAGATGAGACGGGCATACTCAAAGTCGTCAGATTTACTTCTCCAAAGATTCTTGGTCTCCACTAGACATTTCTAGTACGGGTTTCTTGGTGCCCAGTCATTCTGTTTTTATTTTGTATATTTGCTGACCACTTTCTGTTAGTTTTCTTCTTGGGCTTGTTTTATGTGCTTTGTATCTTTGCCTTGTCTTCCAAATTTTTATTAATTTCCAATTACTTTTAATACCAGATCTTCGAACCCTCACTGTCTTTTAGAAAGTTGTTTGGCTGAAACTTATTCCCGGAAAATGGCACATCCTTTTCTCTCTTCTCCAACAGCTATTTCAGTTCCTCTCAAGTTCTCACTTTTAGTTATTGCCGAATGTTTGGAATACTGATGACGCATCTCTTTGGCTATGGTCCTTAGTGCCTGACACTTAGGGGGGGGATGCTTAATATTTTTTTGAATGAATGAGTAAATTCAGATGCTTTAAAAAATCTCATTAAAAAATCATCTTGACCAAATAGAATGATCCAAATAAAAACAAGTCAAAAATGAGGACTTTTGCTGTGGTTAGACAGCATATTATTTGTTCTAGAGGCAGTCTCTCTTCTCTAATCAATCTTTGCTTTTCTCTTTTTCTAAAAAATTTATTTAGGGCTCCGTTTAATAAAGGATGAAACCACGTGATCTCTAAGACACTGTTTCTGGAGTGGTGGGTAACTAGGTTTCTTTATTTCAAGGAAGGTCCTAGGGATTAAATCTAGGACGTTGTGCATGCTAAGCACGCACTCTACCTCTGAGCTATACCCTCTCCCTCTAAGACACTTTTCAGATCTCTGAATCTAAATCTTATCCCTGTTTTTTAAAATAAAGTAAATCTCTGCTTTTCTCTTCACTGAACCAAGAGTGTTGGACAATTCCTGAGCAAAAAGGAAAAGTATGTTTTTCACTTAAATGGGCTTATAATCTAGGTAATACAAATCCCAATAAATATGACATTACCAATTCATATGCTTTATAACTTTGATATTTCTAAATGGGAGCTATAGACAAATATTACTAAACTTTTTTTTTCATACTCTGGCTACATTATTCACATTAAAGGAAATTTCATTTGCTTACAGAAAACTTAAAATAGAAGACTGCTAGTCCAGGACATTTTCACAGGTGTAATGAAAATTATGGAATAACTGAAGATTGGATTTAATCAGATTGTAATAGCACCCTTGGCAGACAGTATTTAATTTCTCCTTAGCTCCTTAATTATATCGCTTATGACATTGAGAGAAATTGCTGTATTTGATAATATAACATTGAATTTCATTTGACAATCATGATAAAGTGTAGAGCAACAAGTTTGCACTTCTGTTCCCTGGTGTTGACATTCAGGTATCGTCAGTTTCCTAAGTGCTTTAAATTATATGGTGGAGCAGCTGCCAAAATACTTGAAAGGAGAATAAATAGAGATAGATAGTGACTCCCATTTGGCAATGATTTCATGGGAAGAATGATAGCCTGTTACCAAGTTCTAATAGTGAAAATCCAAAGGATTTACAGTGTAATCTTTATGTTTTAAATATTGCTTAGTTGTTGAACTAAGATGTCATGTGCTCCTGTGATTGTCTTTGAGCTTCTGCACTGAATAATCCGTTAACATAATAAATCTAGAGAGAATGAATTAGCTTTTCTTTTTAGCTCTTTCCTAGAAACAGTCTCTAGAAACTAGTGGACAGATTTACCAAAAGATTAATGAAATGTGGTTTGGTCCAATTGTGTAACTACAGTGCTAGAGTAGGTGCCTCTAATGACACTCTTTCATCCACTTTCTCTTGTGTCAGCAATGAGAATTGCTACGCAAACTTCTAGACTGAGGACACTAGGGGCAAAGAGGCCAATATGGAGAGTTGCTCCCTTTGCTTTGTTAGGTCTAAGCTATCTGCGGCTCTAAAAGAAATCAATCTTTTTATTAAATCTGTTTACTTATGTTCCCTGTTAGTGCTACGTACCTATTATGTGGCAATTTCCTTGAGGGCAAAGACTGTCTGGTTTAATTCCTATAACCCATAGCAGAAAACCCATAGATTCTTATGATTGAATTGGACAGGCTGGTATTTTAACTTTTAGTCTGGTAAAATCAAAAGGAAAAAAACTAGATTAAACCAAGGTGGATTTTAAAAGACTGTCAATATTTTTTCTTAAGGCTCTTAGATCAGAAGCAGGATGTTGCTTTGGAGCTGACCATTTCTGTGTCCTGGGAGAGATTCCATTGTAAGAACACTTGGTCATGCAAGTGTGAAGCAAGTCAAACCAGGCAGCATGTATTGAGTACTTTAGGATGTGCTGGCACTGTTCTAAATGGTAATAACTTACTGAAGTCTCACAACAACCCTAAGATATATGTACTATTAATATCTTCTTTCTATGAATAGGAAACTGAGGCATAAGTCAAACGGTGGGAATGATGGACCTGGGATTCAGGATCAGGACATCAGGCTACAGAGCATATATGAATAGACTGTCTTAAATGACTCCCATGCCCATATACCTTGGAATGGCCCCCAATAGTGCCAAAGGAATCCAAAATCATCTGTTTCAGATGAAGACTTTGAATATTATGTCTTATAACATAAAAAGCTATCCTTTGGAGGAGACTGTCTCTCTTCAGAAACTGTGTATATGTACGTATCTATTTACTACAGCAGACAGAATAATGGCTACACATTGATGTCTATGTCCCGATCTCTGGAGCCTGTGGGTATGTTATATTACATGGCAAAGAGGAATTAAGGTTGCAGATGCAATTATGATTTCTAATTAGCTGGCTCTAAAATTGGGAGATTATCCTGGATTATTCTCTTGGGTTCAGTGCAGTCACAAGGGTTCTCAAAAGCAGAATTGGGAGTCAGAAGAAGAGTCAGTATTAGAATTATGAAATGAGAAAGACTTGACCAGCCATTGTAGGCTTTGGATGGATGGAAGGGGCCACATGCCTAGGACTGCGGGCACCTTTTAGAAGCTGAAAAAGACAAAGAAATGGATTCTTCCCCTAGAGCCTCCAGAAAGAATGCAGTCCTCCTACATTTTGATTCTAGCCCAGTGAGACCTGTGCCAGACTTCTTACCTGCACTACTGTAAGATAATATATTTGTGTTGTTTTTAAGCCACTAAGTTTGTGGTAATTTGTTACAGCAGCAATAGGAAACTAATACCCACACTTATTTGCTTTAAGTGAGGAGCTGGCAGTTTCTCTGGTGGCAGGGAGACCAGAAGTACAAGAAGAGTCACTAGGTCAAGACTGAGACTAGAGGAGCGGACCCTAGAATTTTTTAATTCAAAAGTTAATCCTAAATTTATTGAGAGCATGTCAGCGCTGTGCCATGTTTCCTTATAATTTTTTGAATGCCCAACACATGAACATGGTCCAAGAGTGAAATAGTGTAGAAGAGCATACAGCAAGAATCATGGGTTTGCTTCTCAATATTTGCTTCTTGAGGCTCCAAGGACAGAAACAGTATTTAACTCGTACTTTTTGCCTGATCACCTAAGATTTTACCTTATCACTTAGTGTTCGAGCTTCCATCTTCAGAGGCATCACTGACACTAATGACTGTATGTCCTTCCAGAGGTATTTCACTTTTCTATGAGTATGTGCTGATGTATAGTCTTTTTTTCTTGCACAACAGTAACATGCTAGACATATGGCCCCTTTGCATTGATTTCTAGCTTCAATTCAGAAACATTTCCATGGTAATGAATAGTAAGCAAAACAGAATGTTAATGGAATTGGTGGGAGCTATGCCTCATCTTCCACATTTCATATAGGAATGCCATAAACTGGAACACATCCAGGGGAAAACAATTAGGAAGGATATATGGTTCACTCAAAAAAGGTCCTCAAAATGTTTTTTTTAATGAATTAGTGGATAAATTTTAGGTGGCTGGGTAACCAAGCTAAAATCCTATTCCTAGGCTGTGAGCTTCTTGCAGAAATTCTGGGAGAGAAGAACATAAATTCTTCCTTTTTGTTCGGGAAACCACAGGAATGAGGTAGTTGGTTTTATAATTGCAGAGCTTAGTCCATAATTAGAAAAGTGTATGTTTGAAGAGTTGTAACTCTCAGTAACTAAACTGCTCTGTGTGATGATGTTGAAAGGTGCTTATATTGTAGCCAGAACTGCCTCTCTGTAGACACTAACTCTTAGATAATTTCTTTTCCCACATGGGAATTTGTGACTGTGGATACAGACACAGTTACTTATATTGTGGAAATATTTTGTGTGTGTTCATTTTCCCCAGGCAAGGTTAAGTGATAGTAGGTGATAATGAGGTGAACAACTATAGGTGGTCCACAGCTGAGCTTTGGAAAGTTTAGAGATGGGGAAGATGACTCCCTGCCCCGTGTCTTGGACTGGCTTTGATGAGTGATGGATTCTGTGGGACTCTGGATATAGCAATACTACTTTAAGGTCCAGGTGACAACATATAGCATATGATTTGGTGGAAGGGCTTTTCATTCCCCTTTGGCTCAGAGGCCTACTGCTTTCTGGCATCAGCGGATTGGATGCATCTTGGGCATGGACATTAGAGGCATCATCTGCATTAGTGGCTGGGGATTTCTTCTGGAAGCTTTGTAAGCATGATCATGCACACACCCTCACATACACCATCACATACTTATTAAGTTCTTTATCTTTTATACAAACTGAGGTTTACTAGATATACTGTTTTCCCCCCTTGTACAGTGTTTTATATCTAAAAAAAGGAATTGTCAGCAAAATAAAAAGGATTTGAGAATTTATAATGATAATAATGTCATTAACATTTATTGAGCAATTACTATTGAGCAGGTACTATGCTGTGTGCTTTATGTATATACTCATTAATCTCTACAGTTGCCCAGCAGAGGTTCATAGATTGCTCATGGTGCAAGGGGTCTATTGTCTAGAGACATTTTCAAGCATAGGTAGGTGACTATCTGTCCCCAGTGTTGTGGAGAAGATTCCTACTTTGTCCTTTCCAAGTGTGAACACTTAGGATTCCACCAGTTAATGGTTGAGTGCAGAGTTGCATATTTGGAGTGTTCAGCAATGTTTGTCAGGGACCAATAGAAACTTGAGCTTCTCTTTTGCTTCTGGGTGGTGATTGGTGCAGATTAGAAGTGCTGAAGGGAGTTGCTACATGCTGCTCTGTTGAATTAAATCAAGTTCAGAGTGACCTTGCTGTTTCTTGTAGACAGAGGGTGTGGCCATGGTTAAATCAAGTTACAGAGCAAACTGGAGGTCTGTAGAGGAGACGCTCTTTTTTTCTTTTTCTTTTTCGAGAACTTTAAGGCTTCCTCAAGTTACAAATTTGCACCCAACCTTTTAACCTTTTCTTTAGCTACAATGAAGACAAGTTTCAAATAACAAGTTTAGGTCATCCAGATGTCTTGTAATACAGCTGGTATGACAGTGCTAAATCAATGCTCACTGAGAAATGATTTTACCAGAGATGTTATTCTTTGTTAATTTAATGAATTTCTATATTAATTCATCCGTGATTTATTTGTCAGGAACCATTCTAAATGCTTGAAAAATAACCATTCATCTTTGGAGGGGAAATCACATAAAGATATCAATGCTATGATGGAGATAGGAGATAAATGGGGCAACACAGAGGAAGAGTGACTTTTAGGGATGGTGGTGTCACAGTGGCAGACATGGTTCACCTGGGCTTTTAAGGAAGAATAGGATTTTACTAAGCAAATAATAGAAGAAAGTTATTCTTTTCAGGGAGGTGATGTGCTTTGTGGCTTGGAGTTGTGAAAAAGAGTGGCATCCTGCACATGTAGTGGGGGAGCAGTCATAGCTTCAACAATGTGGTGGGTTGTGTTTGTGCTGGAGCAATGTGTAATTTTGTGTGGAAGCAGAGTGGTGGGAAGTGACGTTGTGTAACCAAGAAGCTGGAAATTAAGGAAGAGGGAATCCTAAGTAGAAACTAGGCTGGGAATTTTTTTTAATACACCTTGACTCACAATTTTAAATGATGGAGTTTAGTAATTAACTTGAGAGGTTCTCCGGGGGTAAGTAAAAATGGCTTGCAACAGTTGGATAGAAAATTGCCCTTTTTTTGTCTGAACAGAAGTAAGAAGGCCAACTCGGAATGTGAGGTGGAGGCCCCTAACATCTGGAGCAGCAAGAAGTTTCTGCAGCTGTAAACCCAGTGTCAGTCTTCACACACAGGCGAGGGAGGGTTTTTTTTTTTTTTTTTTTGTCAGCCACATCCGCACACAGGAGATAGTGATTGCCACCTGTGACATGTTTAAGTGTAAACCGAGCTTCCTGCCGAGGCCTCAGAGGTGCTCGTTCGGTGAGCCCGGCCGCGGTGGTCTGTGAATCTCATCCGCAGAGACTCACCCAAGCTGTGTCAGGGTCTGTGAGTGGCCTAAGCACCTTCTTCCTGCCCAGGGCCCTACATACGTGCAGGGTAAGGGTCACGCCCGAGGATCCTCCCGAGGTTTGCCTTAAATGCTGGCTGAATGCATTCCAGTCGCAAGCCATCCTGGAAAACTGAATAGTTTGACCTTGGGTTTTGCCCCTGACCACACTCACCCTCCTTGTCCAGGCTGGCATTAATTGGCCCTAACGTTGCCTCGTTGCCTCCGTTAGAAAAGACATTTAGCTGGAAACTAGTATGCTGAGTTCCATAGTTTTCAAGCTGTAGACTTTTTTCTGGAGGGCTCGCCTCTTTGGCAGACTTTGTAGGGCCCTCCTGTACTCTCTGCTTTAAAGCGAAGGGCACCCCTCACCACATGCTTCTCCAGCAGAACATCCAACCTGTGCCTCATATCAAATATCTCCCATTCCTTTGCCCATTCCCTTAGGCTCTCACTCTCTGATGCTGAATAATTGCTAAATTTATCTGTGCCAAGGTGCTGGAGTCTAGAAATTCAGCTTGAAATTTCATAGGGACTTGGTGGAAACGTGGAATTGGCCCCAAAGAGAGAGAGCATTCTGGGACTTTGGGCCTTTTTTTTTTTTTTAATCAGGTCACCATTTGGACCTGGGTTCAGAATTCCATTATCAGCTCAGAGTAACTCAATCTGTCTCTAAATATCTTCCATTTTATAGGCTTTTCAAGGGACAAACAGAGAGATGATGAACAATTCCGTGAAGCCAGATAGAAATTGAGGGTAGTAAAAATGAATTCTTCTCCTCCCATCACTGGCTGGAAGTTTGTTTAAACACACACACACACAACACACACACTCATACACACCTAGCAGGAGACTAACTGTGAATGAAATAAAAGACATCAAGAGAATTTTCTTAATTAGCTTAAATACTGATCATTACCATCAGAAAATGAGTCAGCCTAAAACACATCTAATTGCTCTCTTCCTGCGTTGTGGGAAGCCTCGAGATTGAAGAACTGTATTAGAGAGAGAAGTATATTACAGAGAGAAGGGAAGGACAGGCCATGGTGAGATCTGTAATAATGAAGAGATGGTTTTGCCATCACTGATCACGGCATAGGTCGTTTGCGTGAGTGAATGCGAGGCATTTGGTCCCAGGGGACTGGTGGTCCTCACCACACAGCCAGTACACGAGTGGTAAGCACCATATTATTACTCCTGTTTGATGAATGCAAAACTGAGGAACTGGAAATTATAATCATTAGAATTAAGTGAATCATTGAAGATTAAGGCTGACTCCAAGCAAAATTATCAGAGAGACCTTGGTGCCCTGTTTCTTTCGGTGTGCTCTTCTTTCTCCCTCTCTGATGCTTCTTTCTTTTTTTATTGAAGATTTACAACGTTGTGTTAATTTCTGGTGTACATAATAGTGATTCAGTTTTACATATATATATTCCTTTTCATATTTTTTTCATTATAAGTTATTATAAGATATAGAATATACTTCCCTGTACTATACAGTAGGACCTTGTTGTTTATCTATTTTATATATATTAGTATCTGTAAATGCTGAACTCCCAATTTATCCCTCCACCCTTCTCTTTCCCCTCTGGTAACCAGAAGTTTTTTTCTATGTCTGTGAATTTGTTTCTGTTTTCTAAATAAGTTTATTTATGTCATATTTTAGATTTCATGTATAAGTGATATCACATGGTATTTTTCTTTCTCTTTCTGGCTTACTTCACTTAGCATGATGATCTCCAGGTCCATCCATGTTGCTGCAAATGACACTGTTTTATTTTTTTAATGGCTGAGTAGTATTGTGTGTGTGTGTGTGTGTGTGTGTGTGTGTGTGTGTGTGTGTGTGTGTGTATGCATACCACAATTTCTTTATCCAGTCATCTGTAGATGGACATTTAGGTTGTTTTCTTGTCCTTGGCTGTAGTAAATAGTGTTGCTATGAACACTGGGGTGCATGTATCTTTTCAAATTAGAGTTTCCTCTGGATATATCTGGATGCTTCTTTCTGATTGCACAATTCTCTTGTTAAAACTCTTTTTGGGAAAAGCTCTGTTATTAGATATTTATACCTCTGTGTGAATGTTAATAATCATCCTCCCTCTAGAGAGCACATGACTGTTAATTTTTATCCCTAATTATGATATGTAAAAAATTTGAAGGGATTACCCCAAACCCTAAATTCCTAAAGGAATTACAGGCATCAGTAATTAGTGTGAATCTGATAAAAGAGAAAGGAGGATGGGAATAAAATCTTCCGGAATATCCCCCAAAACCCATTGCAGGCATGTTCTGAGTAAGGTGAAACATCTAAGAACAAGAGAAGTAGCAGGGAACAATTGAGGTTCTTCTGATGATGCAAGTGTGAAAGGCTGATTTGCTAAGTAAACCAGAAGAAATCTTTTCATGGAGTATATATTGTGAGAAGTTACTTGAGAACCATGTGACACCCGGTTTGGGGACTATTGATTAGTAGAATTCATGTCTTAGGTTCACTCAAAATGCAGTTAATTAACAAAACTAACTTGTATGTCATCACACATTAAAATATTTATAATTATTTGGCCTTTGTAGGAATTCTTAATCTTATTAATGCCATGAACTTTTGGGCAATCTTGTGAAGTCTCTGAGTCCCTTTGCAATGTTCCTATTTTTAATGCATAGAATTGAACACTTAAAATTCAAAGAAAGCCAACGCTGTTGAAAGACATATATCCAGTTTTTGAAAATTTGTGATATATGCTTTATTAATGCATTAAAAACATGACAGAGTGCAAAGACTTAATGACTACATAACTTCATAGTAGTGATGAGCACAAATAATATTTCAATGTATCTGCAACAACTATATTCTGATATGAAAATATTTGAGATTTCTAATGGAGATGAAGTTTTTCCCCCACAGTCATAGGGGTAAGGGAAGTAAGGTGACTTGTAAAGTCAGTCTTGCTCTAAGGTACTAGTTCTAGGTAATTTGCTAAGCAAGACTGAGTATAATCTTTTAGTTCAAAAAGAATTTGAGAAGGAAAATACATTGGAAAATGTGTTCCATTTTATGCATAGCCAAACCAAACCATAAATCTCGCTGTCTAGAATTTCAAGTCTATAAAATTCAAACAAGTTCTTAGAAATTTGTTGTCAAAATTCCAGTGGAATACAATATGTTTTAGAATTTGTAATGCAGGCCTTTCTGTTTTATGGTAAAACTGAGATTTTAGTTGCATTCTCATCTCCTCCCATGCAGAACTGAGAGAGGATGACCCGCAGAGGAGCCTTGCGTGAGCCGTGCTGTAGATGACAAGATCCCATCTGCTCATGAGCCTGATCTACTGCCTCACCCAAGGGTCAGAAACAAAGCAGATGCTGGACACAGTGGTCAATTTCAGGTGCTTTGCTGATCTATCTAAAATGAGTTAATTGAGAAGAACCCTCATGTGGTTTCCCTAGTGAGAACTTTCTTGAATTTTGGCTTTTTAAGCTGTCAAGGAGTACTTGCTTTGGGAATTTTTATTATTAAATCTTCCAGACACCTAATCACTAATCGTCAGATATAGAATCCTCTAAAACTTATATAATGAAACTTGTTTGAATTTCTGTTTCCAGATTTCAGAAGCTACAATCATGGTCATTTAAGAAGTAGGATCCAGTGTATTACTATTACCGATGGGTGGCTGCATAGAAGTTTACAGGCCTGGGAAAAGCCAGGTAATGAGGATGTTCCATAAAGAGGCACCATATTTCACTCGGGAGAAATTAATCCAAGTTGCCTTACAAATGTTAAGAATATACCTGTTAGATCACATGGTATATTTTCCATGATCTTTGCTTTTTTTTTTTAGTATTTATTTGTTTATTTTTTATTGAAGTATAGTTGATTCATAATGTGTTAGTTTCTGATATATAGCATGTAATTCAGTTATACATATGTATGTTCTTTTTCATTATAGATTATTACAAGCTATTGAAAATCATTCCCTGTGCTATACAATAGGAACTTATTGTTTATCTGTTTTGTATGCAGTAGTGTGTATCTACAAATCCCAAAGTCCTGATTTATCCTTCCCAACCCACCTTTTCCCCTTTGGTAATGATAAATTTGTTTTCTATGTCTGTGAGTCTGTTTCTCTTTTATAAATAAGTTCATTTGTGTCACATTTTAGATTCCACATATAAGTAATATATGATATTTGTCTTTGTATGACTTACTTTAATATGATAATCTCTAGGTCCATCTATGTTGCTGCAAATGGCATTATTTTATTCTTTTCTGAGGCTGAGTAGTATTCCATAGTAGATATGCCACAGTTTCTTTATCCACTCATCTGTTGATGGACATTTAGATTGTTTCCATGTCTTGGCTATCGTAAATGGTGCTGCTATGAACATTGGGGTGCATGTGTGTTTTCAAAAGAGTTTCCTCTGGATATATGCACAGGAATGGGATTAGTTTTTTAAGGAAACTTCATACTGTTTTCCATTGTGGCTGCATCCATGGTCTTTGCTTTACTAATTTAATGTGCATTTTGATTAAAAAATACATTGTACATTTTATCACATGTATGTTTTCCAATAAATACAAACCTGGAATGCTTTTTTTCTCTTTTCCATTCTTCTCAGAAGTGTGATGATCATCAAATAAGAGAATAATTTTGAAATGCTTACATCTTAGTCCATTTAGGCTGCTATAGACTGGGTAGCTTATGAACAACACACATCTGTTTCTCATGACTCTGGAGGCTGGATATCCAAGATCAGGGTGCCAGAGAGGTAGGGTAAGGATCCTCTTCTGGGTCACAGACTTATATCCTCACATGGTAGAAGGGGCTTGGGAGTTCTCCAAGGCCTTTTTCATAAGGCACTAATCACCTCCAAAAGGCTCCACCTCCCAACACTCTCACCTTTGGAGGTTAAACTTGGACATATTGAGACAGGAAGGAAGAGGGCAGGGCACAACCACTGAAGGAATGACACAGCAGTTGAGGACAGGACAAACTGGTTAGAACCAAGATGGCTGAAGTTTTGACTTCCAATACACTTTGAGACTCAGGGAACACCCACAGGAGCCATGACGGTTCCTAGGCTGACCATAAAAGGTCAAAAAGTGGGCAGAAGACTGATTCCTGGAAATCCCTGCCTTTTCTTCAGAGTAGTTGGATTAATCCTCCCACTTATTAGCATATGAAATTATCAAGCCCATAAAAGCTAACAATTCAGCACCTCATGGTCACCCTCTCTCTCTTGCCTTCTGAGACGGCCAGCACTGTGTTTATGGAAAGTGTATCTACTTTTACTTTAAACTAAACACCTCCCGCACCCTCAGTCTCTCTCCCTCTCACCTTTTGAGGTGGCCCTGCATTCTGTCTATGGAGTGTGTATCTCCCTGAATAAACTTACTTTCACTTTACTATGCCTCCCTCTTGAATTCTTTCTTGTGATGGACAAGAACCTATTCTCTGGCAACAATGTGAATTTTGGGGTGTCACTCTGCGATATTGTGATTTATAAGAAATATGTATTTGGTCATTCAGATGACTTAAAATATATTTCTCATATATATTTGATCTTTGTCCTCAGTTCCTGTCTCACAGATTCCCAAACCCTAGGAATTTCCTAAGTGTTGAGAATGCTAAAAAGTGTCTTTTGTTATGTTAATGAGATGCCATTTGGAAAGCACCTAAGGATCGGGGGCCTGTTGCCAGGAGAACCAGGAGAATCTAGGTTGGAACTTTCAGTGTCCCTCTACTTTACCGCCCCCGCCCCCAAATTTCCAGGTTGGTGAACACATGGAGATTCAAGGAGAGTGGCGTGCCTGGAGAGTGCATGGAAACCTGGAGCTCTTTTTCCATGTCTCACCCAGTGTATCTCTTCTGTCTGGCTGTTCCTGAATTATATTCTTTTATAATAATGAACCAGTAATCTAGTAAGTAAAATGTTTCTCTGGGTTCTGTGAGCTGCTCAAGCGAATTAATTAAACCTGAGGAGGGAGTCTTGGGAAACTCTGATTTATGGCCTGTCAGTCAGAAGCATAGGTGGCAACTTGGGCTTGTGTCTGAAGTGTGAGGGGTGGGAGGAGAGAGGCCAGTCTTCTCTACACGTTAAACTGACGCAGTGCTGTATGTCAATTGTTTCTCAATAAAACTGGAAGAAAAAATTTTAAGGTTAAATAGGTATTTTTCTCTTTTCTAGTTTAGCTTTTCTAATTCTTTCCCCTCCACTAAAGAACTGCGGTTTAGCTCTTGCTAAAAGGAACTTTAAAATTGCAGGTTGTAAGCACAGGGAACTAGATTTAATATCTTGTTAATACCTATAATGGAAAAGAATCTGAAAAAGAAGAGATATATATTATATATATAACATATATATAATATATATAGTTGCATCCACACAGATATAGATATATATGTGTGTATATATGTGTATGTGTGTGTGTGTATATATATATATAAAAACTGAATCACTTTGCTGTACACCTGAAACTAACACCACATTGTAAATTAATTATACTTCCAAAAAATGGTTAAACAAAACAAAGAATAAAATTGCAGGTGGTAAAATTGGTCTGGTCAGGATTTCCAATTTAAATGGCCATCAAACATAATAGGAGGTATAATTTCTTGGCAGAGCACAAATGAGGTGTAATTGTACATTTGGAATAAAGTAGACAACAAAAAAATACCACTGGTCACTGGTGACATCTATATTGCCAAAGGCAGTGGGCACTTCTCTATCTTTATCCCCCCGATTTCTCAGCAATGATCAATCAGATGAACACTCTTCATTTCTGGAAACCTTCACCTCTGTTAGCTTCATTTGACCTAACCACTGCGAAAATTCATTCCGCTGTAATGTTTTCACAATATTTAAAGCAGAAGCACATCAGTTAGGATTTCCTTCTGCATAAGGTTTTTTGTAGTGTAATGTCTCAATCATAGTCTACCACCAAATATTTCAGGAGTATCTTTAATGTTTAGATAGTATATTAGCAGCATGCAATAATTACATCATAAGAAGTTCTCAAGCAGAGGCCGTCTATTGCAAGGACCTTCTTTGCTGCCAGTTATCATAGGCTGTTTTAAGTTAGAAAACTGAATAGCAACACTGAATACTGTAGAAATGCACTTTGCTCAGTAATACTTGAGTTGTTGCAATATTTGATTATCCATTTGGTTGTTACAGAAAAATTCTTAACTGTAATTGATGGTTGTTGCCGTAATAGTATATTGCCTGTATTTCTACCTCTAGTAATGGGCTTTATGTGCTAGATTTTAATATCCTTGAGCCTGGGCAAGTGCACAAGTCTTTTTAAAAGAAACATGGTTTACTTGCACAAAACTGATCAGTTTTGAGAGGTCGTAAATGCTCTTGAAGTGGTTTTTGTGGGTGTGAAACAAATGGTGAGAATTTGAATTGGTCCCTCTTAATATAGTATTGAAATTAGGTCTACTTAATTTATCAAGTCATGTTCATGCCCTGATTTTATATACTTGTATCTATCAATAAACATTGTGATACTTGAAAAAAAAAAAAGACTAAAAAAAGACTAAAAAACCATTTGGTGGGCTGGATACAGCCCATGGAGGCATAATTTGCCAACTGTAAAGTCTAGATTTTTAAACATAGAAGGGGCCTAAGTGTTTACCACTTCCTGGTCCTCAGATGATCAATCACAGATGGGGACAAGAACTGTAGGAAGGGAGGAGTGGGGGTGGGATGTGTGTATGCGGGCTGGGTGGTGGACGGGGGGCAGAACAGGGCTTCCCGTATACTGGAGTCCAGTCTCCAGAGACCAATCCAGAATTTCTATTAACAAAGAACCCAAGGTAGAAATAAACGAGGAGGAAGAGGGCTTCACAGCAAGACAAGAGGTTTCTCTCTGACCAGCAAAAGGAAAATCAGGACAAAACAGGATTAAGTGGTGACTCTGAGTTTCCAGCTTTGCTCTGGGGATGCTGACATGTAGGAATGTTCCCTTATAAGGCCAAGGAAGGGGGACCCCCATTTTATGAAAGACCTGCAGGCAGGGAGAATTGGGTGGAATTCAGTGGGCAAATCCACATGCCCTTCAAGGAAGACAAGGTCAAGGCTTCCTGGTGAACCGTCACCCTGTGGACTGGTCCATTTGGGAAGCCTAGGTATGGGAGGGTTTGCTGAAAGCAAGGCAGAGACACATTCTCCTGTTTTCCTTCTACCTTCCTGTCGCTCCTTCATGAGTCTCTTGAGGGTCTTGAAGTTTAGTTCCAGGCACCTTTCTTTTTTTTTATTTCTGTCATCTCTAAGGGATGTCTTCCCTTTCCAATCTTTAAATAAACTCTGTACGTTTGTTCAAGGACTCCATTTTGATCTCTCTCTTGATCTTATTCCCCACATTTCTTAAAGCTTTAGAAATTGAATTATCTGAGAAGTAAAGCGACCTTATTGCAAACGGAAAAGACAAGTTTTAATCTCTGTTTATTTTCTTGCACTGGCCTTTCAAGTGAATTCTTAAGCCTTCAATTAGCTTAGACATTTCCTACAGGAAATATCTATGCAATTCTGAGTTTTTATCAGGAAGTTATATCCACTTATCATTGTTTTTCAACTTCCTTTTTGGACTACAAATTAGCTGTAAACATTCTGAAAGGAATCATCTGCTGATATGCTTTTGGCCCAAAATATTTGTTTTGGCCACTTACAGGAACTCTGTCAATAAGGCCTTTAGAAATATTGGTTACGTTGTTCCTGCACAGGTGGCCTTTTCACTGCCTATTAATTCTCAGCATTTAGGTAGCCTACCAGCTCAGTGTTTTCAATCTTGGCTACACATTGGTAAGTACACGGGGAGCTTTTTAAAAGTGCTGATGTTTGGCTCCCTTTGAGATTCATGTTCAATTCACCCTGAGTGGTGTCCTGGCAGAGATATATTTTTAAAGATAGCTAGGTGACAGGAACATTAGGCTAAGTTTGAGAATCACTGACATCTGTACTAGGACAAATGGTCTTTGTGTTAATTGAACATGGTATTCAGTTCTGCTTCATTTCTCTCTTGGACGTATTGCTTAAACTTGCTGACCCCAATTAATACTCTGTAATATAGGGTGAGTGGAATCAACACCACAAAAGCTTGTTTTGAAGAGGATATAATTTAACCTAACGTGTCTAGCCCTTTGTAGGATCTAACAGGGGTTTACCCCCAAGTACCAGCCTTCTTTCTGACTGTCTTTCCCACTTTTCTTCTCTCGTGCCTTTTTTTCAAACTACTAGTATCGTTTTCTTTTGTCCTGCTAAGATGTAAATGTATCTCCAGCAGCACTTTATATCCTGTAATTGTTGATGATGATCGCCATGAAAAAGCAGTGGTTCAAAAGTCATGAAACGAGACCTTGTTTCAGCTGTGCTTCCCTCACTTAGTTCTTAGAATCTTTATATTAGATACCTGATTACTAACTTCAGCCTTGAGACCCTGCCAGGTCCTTCCTTTTCATTTTGGAACTGTATTTGACACTTACATTCCTCTTTCTTTAGAACTAACCCCTTGAGAAGCTCTGGTTTCAATCTTGCTATGTCCCCTTTATGGTTGGGTACAGGTAGGAGGCGATGGTGATGATGATTATATTGAGGATGATAACTGTGATGTCATTTCCAGGACCCTGGACTTGCAATCCCAATATGAAAACGAGTCCATTCATATGCTCTGAGTGGGAGAATGTGAGTTAAATAAGTACCTTTCTCCATAGGCTGAGATATGTTCGATGGATAGTTTCAGATTCCTCTTTTTGGCTGAATCAAGAACTAATGCCTAGAGCCAGCCTACAGTTTATTTTCTCAGCAATTTGTGGCAGATCATGAGATAGATAATGTCCCAATCAGATTGTTCTGAGTTCATGAAAAAGTCTCTGATAAGCTATTGACATCAAACAAATTATTTTGAAAATACTTTAGATTTTGTTTTTAGTGCAGTACTGCCTGAAACAAAGAATACTTACTATGTTGAAATTTCAATTGAAAACATTTCTAGGCTGTAATCAATGTGAATGTAATGCTGTCTCAATGCATAAAAGATGAAACACTAGGTACAAAATTCCAACTAATGGGGAAAGGATGGTATAATCAATATTTTATTCACATACTGGTAATTTATTTTGTTGTTATAGATAATGTACTGTTCAGAAATATTTTAGTCCATAAAGGACTATCCTGAATCCATTTATGAAGTGTTCAATTCAAAAAGATATAATAATTCAACAGTGATTTATACCCCCCGGCCAAGTGTCATTAAAGAAATCAATACTGCATCTTCAGCATAGAGAATCCATCACGGTTCACTTGACTCCGCAAAGCACAGTTCTCTTCCATGAAAAACTGCAGATCAAACAGTTCAGTGACTTTGAAATAATTAAATAATAACAAGGAAATTAAAGAAAAGTGTTTCTTTAAAAAGATAGCCAGCAATCTAAAGATGACCTGGTTAACTATTTCCCTGCCATGGTTTATAAATGACTGATGAGAAAATAGTGTGGACAGCCACATTAACCCCAGGCTTAGTTTTCCAAGGAATTAAAAAGAGAGAGAGAGAGAGAAGCAAGGAAGGAGATCTTGGGGCGGATAGCCAAATTCCATGATATCCATAGAAGTGGAGGGCTGCCATACCTGATGTTCCTAATATCGTCCTACACAGTAAGGAAACTTTGTTAAGCTGGGAAATCATTTTATTACTTGAAGGAAGGATGCAGATAAGTTAGAGAAACACCAAAAAATTTATCTTGAACATAATGGAAACATTACTAATATATAAATACATAGATTATGCTCAGGTATTATCTGGGACAAAGTTTCAACTTCCTTTCCCTATCAATATTATTCCACAGATTTTGGGGGGAAACAAAAATGGTTTGCATTTTAGGGCATTTGGATAAGCTAAGTTAATCTTGGTAATGAAATAATTTAAGGCAGGTAACTAGAAGAAGGATGATAAATGAAGAAATAGATGTCTTGTTAATGTACACTTTCTGATGATTTCATAAGAGCTTGTTTTTGGCCTTCCCTAACCAAACTGTCAGGTTCTTGATGACAGAAAGCTTTTTCACACTCAGTGGCCTCTAAGAGGTGCTTTTCGCTAGACTTATTTGGGAACTACTCCTTGGAATCATCTCATACAAAGTTCTGAATTGTTGCACCCATTAAGAGAGAGTTATTACCTCTGAATTAATTCCTAAACTATTATTCTGCTCTGTATCACAGCTTTGATTCACTTTAACCAAATTCAGGCAAGTTGACATGAAATGAGTCTGAAGGAAGATCCAGAACTGAGTGCCAAGTCAACAGGCAGGAAGGACAGACAGCACACATGTACTTTTGGAACAAACCAAGCCCAAGATGTGGGGGCAGGTGACTCATAGAGATTCAAAGATTCAAATGAACCCAGGTACAGGTGGAAGGCAGTCAGTGGGGATAAGAGACCTAGATTCCAGAAGATGAGGATAAAGGGTAGAAGACATTGACTTTGGAGGAACTAGAATATCAAACAGAGACATGACAAAGTAGGCAGTAACTAAAACTGAATGCTAAGAACATGGAAAACTAGAATTCAGTGGATTGGGACTTGTGGTACAATCAGCCATTGGTGAGAATGGCTGCACACTGACATTGGAGAACTGTGGGTAACCAGGGCACCCTAGAGTGCCAGTCCTCAGGCCAGGACGATGCCTGCGTCAGAGCAGTTTAATCACTCAATAGCAGATGTTTGAGTATCACAAAGGTGGGAAGTCAGACGTCATTACAGGGGAAATCTGTCTACCCTAACATAGAATTCAAATATGTGGGGTTTGGTTTTTTTCAAAAGCTGTTCTGTTTAAATTTTTAGGAACACATTTATTGCATAAGGTGTCATATATTCTCTTTCTCTTTAATGTATTCACTCAAAAGTTTATTAATTGCATATTGTGACTCAGGTAACAAGCCATGCACCGGGGATAAAGGGAAACAGATGATGTGATACTTGCCTTTAGAAGCAAACTGGATGGATGAACTGATACTTAAAATATCATGTGGTTAGTACAACAGGGAGATAGGCACAGGGTAGTTCAGGGTACAGCTTGGGAAGGGGAAGCCAGATGAGACTTCCTGGAGTGGGAAATGTCATGGGTGAGTAACTTTTATTCAGGTGGATAGGCAGGTGAGAGCAGTGTAAAATAGGGAAGAGGTCCTTCAAGCCGGGAGGACTGCAAGGCCAATATAGGAGATGAGAGATGTCAAGTAGTCAAGCAAGAACTGCCAAGAAGTCGTGTTCTCAGAAAATGAGATTAGAAAGATCAGCAAGGGTTGCATCCTGGAGGGTCTTGTGTACCAAGATAAGGAACCTCATTATCATCCTTTAGGTTATGAGCCACTGAGAATTTCAAGCAGGGGAGTGACAAAGGCAGGTTTTACCACTGAGATGGCTTACTCTGGCAGCAGTGAAGGCCTGATTTAAGGAGGCTGACCCCGGAGAAAGCCTGTTGGAAGGCTGTTACAGTGAGAGATGCTGAAAGCCTGAGCTAGAACAGTGGTATTTTATTTATAAAAAGAAAAGAAGAGATTCACATATAATGAAGCACCTGTTGGAGATAGGTTTAAATTATTTGAGGTGGGGAGGGGATTCATCTTTAAAGTTTGCTGGCAAGAAGGATATACAAATGCAAAAATGCATTGAGCTGTACACTTTTGATCTGTGCACTCCATTTTGTGTAAGTTATACCTTACTATATATATATATATGTATATTATTTTTTTTTAAAGAAAGAAAGTTACTAGAAGCTTTGTTTCTAGCAGAGGAGAAGCTAATTATGTTTTAGAAGAGATTTACTTTTTTTCTAGGAAAACTACTAGCATAGGACCTTTCCTACTCATATTTGTCCAGAAAGCAGGGTCTGAGCACTTATTGGCCAGTGCATTACCAGGAAGTGTTATTGCAGGGAGCCAGAGTCAGGGGGAGGGCACGTCAAGCAGAGGAAGAGGGAAAGCCAATACCAGGAAGTGTCAGCAAGTTGGACTCACTATAGGAAAGAGAACTTGTTCAATCCCAAGGAAGCTTCTGAGGAATAGTAGGAAACATATCTTAGGGGAATTTTTTTTTTTAAATCAGCTCCCATCCCCATTGGTCAAAGATTTGCCCCATAGGAATAACTCTCCTGAACTTCTGAGTGCCTATGTAGACACCAAATGGGTTCCCATGGGGTCCCTTGCTTTGTCATCAACAAAGAAGCCATAGTGTGGGGAACAAGAGGCACGAATTCCACAAATGGAACACTGGGGATGATGGCAAGAAAAGCCAATCTGATTTCTACTCCTTGCTCCTGAGACCCATCTATTATAGCTATTGAAGATACAGCATCATTTTCAGCTGTTGGATTAGCACATAGTGGTTAGCACATCGTGGAGGACCAACATCCCATCCCTACACAGTGTTTTGCTTGAGCTGGTGCCTTAGCTGAGTTGTTGACAAGCCTTCCACTGTTATATCGGGCTGGCTACTTCTAAGTAATTTGGTGTCTGGTAAGGCCAAGGGATCTGTAGTCATGTGCTCATTGTCACACCTTCTTTGCAATCAAATAGGCCCCTTAGGCAATGTTGTGTGTGATGCCATGTGATAGACCAAGTATTCTGGAAACCCTCAGATGGTAGTGCTGCAAGAGGCACTTTGGACAGGGAAGACAAACTCTTCTGAGAGTAGATATAAATTCTGGATGACAAACTGCAGCACTCTGCAAGGTGATGGAATCAAATGCAATCAACCCGATGCCAAGTGCCAAGTGGATGGCTGTTCTCCTGAAGCATTGTTCCATATTTGATTGTTCCTTATTGAACACTCAACATTGATTTTGGCCCCTGGCAGGTTGGGTACTCAGCAGTGGCAGTAGCTAGATCAGACTTTCTGAGAACTGCTTCCATGCATGTTGTGCACAATTTTCATTCTTACCATCATGGATGCTGTGTTCATGGGCCTAGTAAATCAATACTGGATTGACCAAGGAAGGAGGCTTGATGATTCTCACTGGACAGGTCGTCCTGAGTACCTACTTTTTGATTCAAGTAGTTAGGCAGGGGTAAGAGGTAGTGTAAAATGGGGAAGAGGTCATTCTAGCCAGGAGGACTGCAAGGCCAATATAGGAGTGAGAGATGGTAAGTATTCAGGTACTACCAGAAAGTGAGTAGCAGAAAATGAGATTAGAAAGGTTAAGGATTGGATCCTGGAGAGCCTTGTGTACCAGGATAAGGAAACTTAGTGTCTGGTGGCAGTAAAGGCAGTGGGCAGTGGTGGGTATTATTATGAAACAAACAAACAAAATTCATGTCTTGGCCATCCCCCATGAGGCATTCAAGAGGTGTGTCCTCTTCACCAGTTTTTTTTTTTTTTTTTTTTTTTTGGTCCTCAATCTTGCAATAGAATTCCTACCAGACCTCTAACAACAACCTAAGCCATTTACTTGCTCAGGAATCCAAGTTTATTTGTATCTTAGACCACTTCTCTCCCCACACAAAATCAATAACCAAATAGAATACTTGCGGATTTGCCTCCTGAGAAGATTTCCTTTCATCATCAACCTTTAGGACCACTCCTGAGTGGGACTGTGATACAGCAGAAGTCTGTTTTTGCCAGCACCAACATTGTGCTGATTCATCCGTGCACCAGGACTAAGTTTTTCCTCCTCTGTCAGTTGGGTGGAAGGGACTACCTCTCCCTTCCCTATGAGACCTTGTATGTAAGCTGAGGGATTGGTGTTAGTATAACAGAGGTATGTGATGTGGGTGTTTGGGCTGCCTTTTCATATAATTTACTGGTGCCTTCTAGATCTGATCCTGAATGTGTTGTTTCTATTATTCTATCAGTAAATCAACAAATCACTGCTATGCACTTCTGGTCTTATAGCTTGGTAACTACATCTACCTTGCTTTTAACAATTAAAAGGCAACACCTGATCCCTGCTATTCTGGAATCCTATCATATTTCTGACACTAGGGATTTGAGCTGTATGGTACCACCTTCTCTGTTAATATGGTATTTCAGAGGACATCACTCACTGAGTTTCTTAAAGATGTTTCTTAAATAGTCCCCTCAAGTCCCACTCCATGCATTCTGTTGCTCTAGGGTATCCTCTGGGCCCTTCCAGGGAACATAGGCATGGATTGAGTTCTTATATAATAAATATACTTTAATATTCCAACTTCCTTAAGTCTTCTGACCTCTTTCTTAGTACTATATTAACGAAGTTCTGGCATGTCTACCTCATTTATTGTGGATCTATCATGTTTAAGCTTCAAGAAAGCATCCCAGCAGTGTATTGGGACTGGTCCCCCTTTTCAATAAATCCTCCCTTATTTGGTTTTATATTTCTTCCCTTGGACTGATACCTTCAAGATCCACTCCTACATGTGTTCTCCCAGTTCCTATGGTACAGAAGCCAGGTTCTGCAGTTTCTTCAAGTGTGAGTTACTTCCTTCCAGAGTATATCAGCTGTGCTAAGACCTGACCCTGTTATTGGCCTGGGGATAATGAGGGATGTGGGCGTGGCTCTTGAGGATGACAAATCTTGAGGAGCTTGTAAGGCACCTGCATCAAGTGAGGGCTTTTCAGGGTATCCAGCCTACTCTCCTCTGCTTTTGCATTCATGGAGAGTTTAGGGGAATATGAGAGTTGAAGATTCTAAGACTCATCCAGGAAACATCCCCATCCCAGGTCTCAGGGTTCCCCCATTTTCTATAAGGGATCTGGTTTGGCATGCGTGACTCTCCAGTCTATACAGTTAGTTTTCTTTGCAATCTTGCTACCCTTACCATTAGATTCTGTGCCTGATATTCGACACAGTTTGTCCTGCAGCTGTAAGAGACAAGGCTCCTGCAGAGCTTCTATTTGGCCCTTTCCATTGACAGGTGGGTACCCGGAGCCCATCATTTTATTTTTTCAAAGAGAATCAATACAAGGGAGTATTACCAAGTTGGCCACCGCTATAGGAGAGTTAACAAAAGCCAACCTACTCTCCAGTCCTGTAAGTATTATTCCCTGTGTGCCATTCAATTGCTACAGCCGCAATATAATCCAGTATCTCACTTCCAATCAATGTCCTATCTGAATACATCACAAGTTAAAAACAACAATAACTACTAATTGTGATCCTACTGCATGCCATGAGGTCCTTAACACCATCTGATACTGTAATTTTTTATGCTTGAATGTCTTATGTTGATTAAATATACTTTGCAAAAGTTAAGCATATGAGTTGGAACTTGAAATTGACATTTCCCCTTTAAGTCTCTAAGTAATAAAAATTTTATTCCGAATAGACTTCATTTTATTATCCTTACGACAACAAAGCAACTTACTTTGCAAATCTTTATAGTTACATAACTATATTTAGAAATACAAGTAAACTTTATATGAAAAAGGCTCATGCAGATATACAGAGTTCTATGGGACTGCAAGCAAAAGTCCTGCAGGTCACCAGTGCCAGGCGATCTAGAGATGTCCTCAACGGGTACAGTCGCACAAACCAGGGCGCCAGACGTAAAACCCGGGCTGCGGAGGCGCAGGGCATCTCGGGAGATCCGGCGCTGGAGCGCGGGAGAGGGAGAGCGCGAACATGGCGCCCTGCAGGCTCTGCTTCTGGAACGCTCCTCCGCAGGCTCCCCTTAGCAGGCTCCCAAATGTGGGTCAAGTCAGATGCCTGCCCCTCCGCCGAAGCTCCGAAGCTCCGAGACAAGCAGATAAGCGTCTTTTCATGCGAAGTCCGGGAGCCCCTTCATCGAGCCCCGCAGTCGGCCGCGCTGAAGATGGAACCAGTGGGGGTAGGTGAGTCCCGGCGCCGGAGGCCGGTTGGTTTTCTAAGCGAGACGTTTCAGGGGCTTGTCTCCCAGGGCAGGTCTTAAAAGTTGAAGGTGTCCCATCTGGAGGGTTCAAACCCTTTTCTTCTCAGGGAAAAGCTCCCGTTTGCGGTTCCCTCCAGACTGGGTCGCTGTGCGGTCGGTGGCATTTATGTCCAGACTGTCCCAGCCTCTCCTACCCGATTCCATGTGGACCTTCTCTAGTTTGTGGGATGCGTAGAGTTGCTTGGACAGTTTTTAGGGTTTTTTTTTCCCCTCCAAGGCAGTTCCATATGTAGCTGTAGGTTCGGTGTGTTTGTACGGGGGGTGAGTTCAGTATCCCCTGACGTCGTCATCTTGAACTGGAACTCCCGAAAAAGTCTCATTAGGCTTAGGTTAGCTTATTACCTGCATCTGAATGTTATTGCTTATGGAAATGAGATGGCGTTCCGTGGAATTCAACAGCCAAAAAAATGGAGAATAGCAGGGATACAAAAGGTATGTTAATCATAGTCTAGTCTCATTAATCCTACATCTACCAAGTATATGATAAATAAGCAAGTAGAGAAATGGTTGATGGGTGACAGCTGTCAGAAAGAGTTGGTGCCCAAGTGAAAAATGTATATGGGTTTTCATGTGTATAGTTGTGAAAAGGTAGGTCCAGCAAAATATATCTATTTTGGTTGTATTCTCAGAATGAAGCTGAGGCTCTGGAAACTCATTGCTTTAAAATTACCTGTGCTTGCTTACCCTTGGAACATTTTTATAGAACTCAGGGGTACTTGCACCCCCATTCAAAGACCCCTAATTATTTGCCATGTTTTATGAACATCGTGAATTCCATCACGATCCAACAGAACCAAAGCAGTGAGAATAATGGAGTGTGCTTATAAGCAGGGATGTGCATTTACACGGGAAATAAAAATAGAAATCAAGATAGAGCTAATTTTTTAAAAAGTGAGAAAATTAGAAAGTTTATGTCTGAATGCAGGTGCATTTCAGATAATTCTGAAAGAAAGGGCAAATCAGACAAATGTGAGAAGCATTGATTGGATACTACCAGTAATACCAGAAGAGGGACAATGAAAATGTATTTATGGAATTAGAAAGAAAGAAAGAAAACTGCCCTTTTAAGCTGCGGCTAGAGGATTCCAATCATTGCTGCAGGTCAATTATCAGGCCATGATTCAGGAGAAGACATGCAGTTGTTGGGCAATTTCAAGCGTAAGCTCGGTGGCAGTGTTTGGATGACTTCCTTCTCAGTAGAATTCAGGCCTGGTAGCATCTACACAGTATCAGTGTGGGACAGCCTGTGTGGGTGGGCACGTGCACACTTGGGCATCACCAGAAAAGGTGCTGCAGGCCTCAATAGATGATCAAAGTGACAGTGAGTGTCCAGCTTTACTAACAGTGTTCCTCTGGGTGGTACTCATATTGTCTCCAAATTCACTGAAGTTTTATTATACTATACAGCCTGGTTTTCTGAATTGTGGGGAATGAAGGATGGGACTGTATTCCCATTTTCAAGCAGATCAGTCTGAGGAAATTGTCGCAGCCCAGAGGAGACAACTAGGGGGTGGCGGAGCCTGATTGCTGGGGCTCTGGAGTGGGAGTGTTATCTTTTAATTAACAAATCAAGTAGACATTTTCCGCTCCCATATGTGGGTGTATTTGGTTTTCTCTTAATCTTTATAGATGATGTAGAGATAGTAATTACCTCTTTACCATTTAGAACCCTTAGTGCTCTCTCCATTCTTTGTGCTTATTTGCACTAAGTACGATTCAGATAATACCCTTCTTAAAAGTTCCTAATGGGTCAGTCATATATCTATTTATTCATCTCTTCAAGATATATTTATTATGCAAATATTATGTGCTTGGCATTGGAAATAAAATGGTGGATCAGATGGTGATTGTCCTTGAGATCATGGAGTTTAGAGCATCATATGGCAATAAATATTAAAAAATTAGCCTAAGAACTATTTATAATTGTATTAAGAGTTTTGGAGAATAACTTTAAGGCACTGTGGGAGTGTATGACTTGTCAACTAAGCACTGATTGCCTTGAAGTCAGAGACCATATCCTACACTTTTTTTGGGTTTCTCTGTAGATCCTAACATAGCTCATAATACAGAATAATACATACTCATTAAACATTTGATTGATTATCATTTCTGTATTTTAGGCTGAAATGATTAATGTCAAATCAAGTTTTGTTGTTGTTATTGTTCCTCACTGAGTAGACATGAAGGCTAACTATAATTTTATTCTGTAATTTGTACCTGAAGCCATTGTTTGCAAAGGTCATCGAAGTTGTGGCTCTTCTCCCAGACTTGTGCTCTGACCAGAGCCTGTTTTAAATAAGATCAGCTGCATTCTTCATCTCTGAATCTTGTTTGTTGGTTACTGCGTCTCAGTTCATAGCCCAGTTGTTGTTCACTGGGCCTTCAAAGAGTTCAAAAGTAGTTCTTTGGCTTGTCTTTGGTGTAGTTTCCCCCCTTCTACCAACCAGATGGCCACTGCTCCAACGTCCTGCCACACATCTAACTTGGAGGGTCAGGATGTTCAAGGCTGGCCTCAGCAGCCCAACTGTATTTCAGGGTTTACAGTAAAGGTTAAATGGGCTGGTAGGTAATGTTCTTGGGCAGCAGCTTCAAGCTACTTGGCTGTTAACAACAAAATAGCAAATCAAGGCCAAAATGTCTTTTAAGGAATTGTCTAAAAGGCAGTTTTTCTTTGATTTTTAGCAAATAACTTCCTGTGTACTATAATAATGGTGATAACTTTGAACACTAAGGCATCACTTGATTTCCCATGAGTAGCTGATGTATTTATTAACTTAGTCATTTTCAAAACCATTCTTAGTCCATAGCAGTGGGTTATGGTTATGTGTGAGGATCCTTGAATGTGTATTTCAAAGGGTCCTAAGAGTAAAGACTGCCTTCTTTACTGGTCTCACAGCACATGTTTTTGTTATGTGTTATGTCCCACTTGGTTTTCCATGCGTGTCTTTTTCTGCTGCTGTGTAACAAGCCGGGTGAGATCAAATTCATTTGTGTATCTTTAGTGGATATCACCATGCTCTAGGACTTAACCATATATTCTGTTGAGTAAATAAGTAAGTAAATATATGGCAACTGTGGAATATATGATGCCATTTAAGATGGGATTTTCTCAGAAGGCTCAGAGAAAACTTTAACAATGGATCCTGAATTCCTCCATTAAGTATGAAAGTGAAGAAAAAAAAAATAAAGCTATAGTCACACCAAGTACAACTTCATTCCATGAGTATAGAAAAATAGGTCATATGTTCTGTTTACTGTTCTGGTGTAGAAAACCTTAACCTTAGGAAGTAGAGTGTACAATCTTAGAGAACTCTTCTGGGCAGCCAGTAGCTAAAAATATATTTTAATCTATGGATTTTTAGATAATTTGCTTATTGAAAAAATTTTAAATTTATTCTCTTGGGTTTTACAGATAAAGAATCACACTATGTGCAAATAATAATGATGAGTCTGTCTCTGCTTCTTTAAATGTATGATTTATCTTAGTTTTGGTCAGACTTTTAAAACAGTGATAAATGATTCTGCCTTCCAGCACACTTGTCAGTGGAAATTCCTCTTGTGTTTTAAGAGTAGATGTGACATTGACCATTGGTTGTTGAACTGAGAGCATTTTTTTCTGTTTTGTTAACATATATTTAATTTATCAAGAATGAGTGTTTATTTCCAAATGCTACTTCAGTATCTATTGAGTTGGTTGCTTTAACTCCTTTGGTTTACTGATGTGATAAATTACGTTAAAGATTTTTCTTTGTGTGTTAAAGAACCAACCTATTGTCCTTAGAATGTTTCCTAACTAGTCATGGCAATGGTGTCTTTTTATTTTATTTTTTAATGTTTTACATTACATCAAAAGCTTTCTACTTGCTAATATCTTATTTACAAATTTTATGCTAATCTTCATAAGCTGGATGTGTTTGTAGTTTCTTTTACCTGCTTTGTTAGATTTCTGTATAAGGTTAGTTTAAATTATAAAATTAATTATGACACATTTCATCTTTTTTCTATATTTTCAAACAACTTAAGTAGCAAAAGAATGATCTGTTATTGAAAGAACAGAAACATTTTTCCATCAACTGTGTAGGCCATACATTAGTTTTTGAAGAGATTTCTGTGATAACTTTTCCCAATTAATTCCATGGTTATTGGGGGGAGGGTATAGCTTGGGGTAGAGAGTGTGCTTAGCATGCATGAGGTCCTGCATTCAATTCCCAGTGCCTCCACTTAAAAAATAAATAACCCTAATTACCCTCCCCCCCAAAAAGCCAGTCCAGGTCATGCAAAATTCCATGGTTATCAATCTTTTACTTTCTTTCAAATTAAAACTTTTTTTTTCATTCTTTGTAGCTTGACATTTTTTCTTATTTCATATATCTGTGGTGGTTTTTTTCTTCCAATCTGTTTTTAAATTATATGTGTCCTAATTGGTTTACTCTATTGTTCTTTTAAAATAACTAGCTTTTGAATTTACTTATGAGTTCTAATTTACTCTATTTTACCATTTTTTTATTTGTATTTTTAAAATCATTTTTGCTGATTTTCTAGGAGTTTGTTCTGTTTTACTCTTTCTGACTTGAGTTAAATACTTTATTTATTTTATTTTTTAGAAATTAATAATAAAACCTTTAAAGTAACTTTTCTTTAACTATACAGCTGTATTTTCCAAGTTTTTATATCTAGTATTCTTATTTTTGTTATTTTCCAAATGGTCTGTTGTTGTAATTTTGGTTTTTTGTTCTATCCAAGGGTAATTTTCCTCTTCTAATTTCAAAAAGACACTTAAATTAAAAAATTTTATAACCTGGTTTGTGGTGAAAAATGTAACTCATTTAATTCTTGTTCTTTGAATTAAATGAGTTTATTGTTTGTTTTTTGCAGCTGAGTAGAATATCTGGTAATGGGGAGGGTAAAATGGCATAATTACTCTTTTTTTCACAGAGTGAAATAGAGGAGATAGAAGGAAACATCTACTTTATTCTTTAGTTGTAACTCTGGATCTTTGAGTCTGGGAACACATAGGGAGAAATAGCAAAGACCTTCATACCTTCTTGTTTTTCATAGTTTCTGTTTCATAATGTCAACTTGAAACGTGCTGTGAGTAGAATTCTCTGTAGGTTTATCTTAATCTAATTTCTTATGCTTTGTGATCATCTATCACTCTTAAGTTATCAGGTTGACCTTTTCTTTTTTTAATCATTTTTATTGTTTTTTAAAAAATTGAATTTTGGTGTGTTTGTCCAGTGTGTTGGGAATTACTAACCAGATGCCAATATGAACCCAAACTTCTGTTTCTAATAACTTTGGCCTCCTCAAAATTATTGTTAATCTTCTATTTTATTAATCTTGAAACACACAGAAAAGCAAAAATAAATAGATTAATACCACCCATCATCCAAACAGCCTTAGATAACCAAACTCTTAATATTTTGGTGAATAGGTTTCTATTTTTTTCTGTTCCTTCTTAATACAGTTGTGCATACATTAAGCTACTTCTTTAAACCCTTGAGGGAAATTCACTAGAAGGAAGAATATAGTCTAGGAAGGGTGGATCTAAATATTCACCTACTTTCAAGAGGAAGGCAAAACTATTTCTTCCTGACAGATGTCCACAGCAAATCCTGAATCACCACAGAGAGCAGTGAACACATGAGGGGATGGGGTCAGGGACTGGGAATATGTGAAGGCACACAAAACATCCAGATTAAAACTCAGCAGTGAGACTAAAGGATAGCTGGTGTCTGCAGACATAATATTGCACACGGGTTGGAGCCAGGGATGACGCATGCTGTGTCCTTACTGTTGGTCACATAGTAAGGGTTAATAAAATGTCTAATACTAAAAAAAAACCAAACAAAAAAAAAAACCTAGTCATCCTCAACAATTCATGTTAGTAAAGAAAACCTTTTTTGAGAGAAGTGAGTTTGAACAGTTTGAAGAAAAAGTAACTTGCTGAAAAAATAATCTGAATATATTTTGCATATTTGAGAATCTTGGATGAGTGTAGAGATAATAGGAGAAATGGGCAGTCAAGGGTAGGTGTCTTTTTACAGAGGTGAAAGAAATATTAATGTGGAGATGGCAGACAGAAAATAAAATTTGGCTGGACTCATTGGAAGACAGATATTCATGGGATGGGACTCCTATGTTTGTGGGGGAGAATATGATGCAATTTAGAAAAGATCAAAGCCTTGTCACTGTTTAAAAATTTTCCTATGAAGATGGATAGAATGATAAGGATTGATGATGGGTAGAAAGAGTGCTGGTTAGGGGAAGCCAGCTACACTATTGCCCAAAATTTACAATATTACACACCAGTTTTGCATCAATGCTTTGGCCAAATGCCAGGAAAACACCCAAGAGAAAATCTACTAAATCTTATAAGGAGCCAGTAAACTGTTGGTTTCTGAAGAAACACATTTTGAAGATATTTTATATTCATAGACATTAGAGTTTGCCTATGTGGTCGGCAGAACACTTTAAACAGTAATGTGAAACCACTTGCATCTGCTAATTGCTTACTTATTCAGTTGTCTTTTTTTTGACCTGTGCAGTAGCAGGGAATAGAGAGAAGCCAATAATGATTACACAATTGCAGACCTATGAAGCTCAAGTTCAGGTCCTTGCTGTGCCCCTAATTTACTGGTTGACTTTGATCAAATTATTTCATCTCTCTCTCAGCGTCAGTTTCTGCAGAAATAAAACAAGAGATTTGAAGTCTTAGTTCTTCATTTTGAAGTTCTGGAAGTCTGTGATTCAAATTCCTGTCTGTGCTAAGTGTTAGATGATAAAAAATTCAGCCCTTTTTTTAAAGTCCAAACTTTATATATGTGTGTATACACACACACACACACACACACACACACACATACACACACACACATACATATATACATATATATATTTACCTCAGGTAGAACTATGTACAAAACACCTGTAAAATGTTATACTGATAGCTAATACTTATCACTTAGTGTATGCTGGGCACTGCACATGCATTCTCTAATGCAAAGAGGCAATATAGTGCAGTGGTTGTGGAGTGAGATCTATGAAGTTCAAACTCTCCCGCCATCACTTCCAGCCAGGTGATTTGGTCAAGTGCTTCTGAAATGTGAACATGCATAGGAGTCATCTGTCAGTCTTATTTAAAGGTAGCTTTTGAATCAGTAATCTGAGGTGGGGTTTGAAATTCAGCATTTTTAACAAGCTCCTAAATGATGTTGATGCTTCTCATCCTTGAGGCACATTTCTGTGCCTCAGTTTCCTCCTCTACAAAATAGGGATAATAGTATTTAACTCCCTCATACAGTGGCTCTGGGGATTAAGTGAATTTATACTACCAAAGTACTTTAGTAGTGCCTGGTGTTTTAAGCACTTAGTAAGTGTTGGCTATTATTATTATCAATCTTCAAATCAGCCCCACAGGGCAGATGCTAGTGGTGGAAAACTGAAGGTAGAGAAATTAAGTTGTTCAAGGTCACATCAGTAACCACAGAGTACAAGGCTTTGACTCTAAGTGGTAGCTTTTCATGATTTATGTAGGAAGCACCTGCACAGACTCCTTTGTTTATTAACTTCCTTTCATAAATGACTTCAAGAACCCAAGTTTCTAATCACTATATCTCACTGTCCAGCAAAAAAGTCACCACACATTTTACTTAGTAGCTTTCTTCAGTGGCTATTTGTTCTCAGGAATTTCTTCTTGAGGGTTACGAAGTGCTTCATGTGACACTTTCAGTCATGCGTTCAGTGGACCCAGAGATCGTTTACAGTTTCCACCTTCTTATATTGAAAGTTTCTGCTCTTCTTTAAATGATTTGCTTCTTTACTTTCTTTCAGCATAATTTCTTTTATCTTTTCATTTACATTAGCTTTGTCATACCGAGATGGAAAAACAGAAATGACTAGGTTCATTACAGAGGTGAGAGGGTTTTTGAAATAACACCATAGACTTCCTGTCAAAAGCATATGTGTTATGAAATGATTTTCCAGGGGTGGTGGCTAGGATGTGCTTTCTGCATTCTGGTTGTCCTTGTGACCACTGGGTACCTCTGTGGGTGGACAGGTCAAGAGGAGCTGTTTCGTGACTGACTTGTCAGTGTGGAGAATAAATTTACAATCTGGGCCTTAGACAAAATTTTATTAAAGTGTATGATTTGTACACTTATCATCTGGTAAGTCCTCTCTGAATTCAAAGGAGCTTAAAACAAGTGTGGATGACAGTCGGCAAACTAATATGTTATTGGCTGTGTTAGTCAACCCTGGCTCAGTATTTTTGCTCCTTTATGGAAAAAGCAATGACCAGAGCCATTTTTAGAGGCACTAATGTTCTTTCTGTACTAGAGGAAAAGTGAGTTAATGTTTCTCATTCCTAAAATATTAATTTTTTACACTTTAATTGAACTTGGATTGAATAACAAATAGAGAATATTGCATTAAAATATGAAGTTGAAGAAAACACCTTATTTCTTCCACCCTCAGAGTCGCTCCCAGAGATAATTTGATGGGACTTATTATCTTTCTGCTCTAGTACACTGAAACTATTGCTCCTTTCATCTGGAAAGTTAGTTTAATTAGTTTTGTTCTCCGGGTTTTCACCTGAGCAGTTACAAAGTCAGTATCTGGCAATCAATATATTATAGAAGTTTAGGGATTTATTGTATTTGGAGAGCAAGGAGGTGAAAAATGGAGCATGTCAGAACTTATCTAAACTACTTAACAGAAGAGAAATTAGATCTCCCAAAATAGTAGCACTGGGCAGACCATACCAGTAATTTAAGGGGAAGTGACAAAATTTGAGAAGTGAAGACTCTAACTCTAAATCTCAGCATCTTTACTACAGGTTTCATTTCCTCATACATTATTAAAAAGACATGTTAAGAATGCATGCTGGTGGTTATATCTGTGGATATAAAGAGTAGTTTTTCATAATTTCTACTCTGGTACAATACAGTTGCTCACATTCATTCATTTATTCATCCATCCATTCATTTATTCCACATGGATGTATTGATATCGTGCTGTGAACCAGCCTTGCATGGTTGGATTGAATGTGGGGAGTCTGAGAAAGGGAAAAATCAAAGACTACCCTTAGGTTTTTGGCTAAGTCGGGTGGTAATGGGATAGTCTCTCATTTACTGGGAGACTGGGGAAGGAGATAGTTTAGAGGTAGGAATCATAACTTGGATTTTGGGGATACTAAGAGGTGTGCTGTATGTGATGGGATATGCACATTTAGAGCTTAAGTAAGTGATCAGGGATGGTGTTTTGCGAGTCATCACCATAGTGACAGAATATGAAGTTATTGGACTAGATTAGAGCACTGGGGGAGCAGATGTAGTCTTAGAGAATAAGACAGTCTAGACCTGAAGTTTGGTTCCCCACCACATTGTGGTTAAGAAAAGAAGGAAGATTCTATTAAGTAGATGGAAAAAGAGCAGTCTGTGAAGCAGGGGGGTAAAGTCATAAAGTGTGTTGTCCTGGAAGCCAAGAGAAATAGTGTTTCAAGAAGGACATGATTAACTGTGCTTGGTGTTGCTGAGAGTTAAAGATGGGGATCAAGCATTGATGATTGGATTTGGTGATGTGAATGAGCCTAGTGGAATGCTGAGTTAACACTCTGATTAGAGGGATTGAGAACATGAAAACAGCTATCACAGTCATCTCTTTTGAAGAATCTTCCTATAAATGAGAATAGAGAAAATGGGCCAAATGCTTGGGGGAGATCGTGGGATCAAGGAGGGTATTTTTAAGATGGGAGATATTACAACATATAATATCTGAATAATTGTAGAAATAAAGTCTTTGATTAGGGGTAAGAGGATAGAATTGAGATAATTAAAGAAAGGGTTAGCTTTAGACAAGAGTAGGAACAGTTCATCCCTGTGACAAGAGGGAAGGAAGACGGTTTGGGTACAGAAGTAGATAGGCTGGTAAACTTGGTGTAGGAAGAATATGGAAATTGATTCCTAAACGATTCTATTTTATTAGGAAAATAAGGGGCGAGTATTTCAGCTAAGAGTAAGGATGGTCTAGTATGGAGGTTTGGGGAAAGAAGACATGAAAAGAAGTGTTTGTGGAGTGGGAAAATCAGAGAAATGGAGAGAATTGCTGGGCAGTATTTTTGAGATTTGAGGCCATCATTGAAAGACCAGTTAGCATAGTTCTGTGTTTTTCCGCTGCTCAGACGCTGATGTGCAGTAGGTATAGAGTTAGGTTTTAGCAGATTTAAGTTTTATCAGATAAATGTGAAGGAAGCAAACTAGATGAGGATTTTAGTAGGGAGTGATTAAAATGATGGATCTTGGATCTAAATTTGGTAAGAAGTAAAGGAGGGACTTGAGAAGGGTAGGTGATAGGACCAACAGATTGGATGTCCCAACAGTGCCAAGGGAGTTTTGCAGTAGGTATAAAGGAAGTAGTGAGCTGTAAAGATAGAAGTTAGAGTTTAAAGAATGGTATGCTTGAAACTGAGATTATGGATCTCAGTTAGTATGAAGAAATTTAAAGTGCTAACACTGAAGTATGTGCTTGAAGTAAGGTTGAGGGCAAGGTCAATTGTAGTGAATAGGTCAAGAAACTGACATGCCATAGTATTCCATAGTTAAATGGGTCTGTTATTTGAATTTTACACTCACCAATAAATCACAGGAAATGTAATGGAGAGACAATCCAGAGGCTCAACTTTTCAAGAAATGAAAGGTTATGACTGGGAAGATGGTAGATAATTGATAGGGAGGGATGGCAGCTGCTAAATATATTTTCATAGTTGTAACTTTTTTTTGGTGTTTAATGTATTTTATTGAAGTATAGTTAGTTTACAGTGTTGTGTCAATCACTGGTATACAGCACAGTACTTCAGTCATGTAGGAACATACGTATATTTCGTTTTCATATTCTTTTTAACTGTAAGTTGCTACAAGATATTGAATATAGTTCCCTGTGCTATGCAGTATAAACTTGTTGTTTATCTATTTTATATATAAGTAGGTAGTATCTGCAAATCTCAAACTTCCAATTTATCTTTTCCCACTCCCTTCCCCCTCAGCATAGCTTTAAAGAGAGATCGGACAGCACAGTTGTATACTTCACTCTGGTAAATTCAGCTTCTCAGACAGAGATCTAGGCAGTTTGATGGGTTTTTATTAGAGTTGGAGCTTTGGCCATATAGTTGTGCTAAAATGAAAAGGGAGAAAGAGTGAAAGGTGTTTTCAAGGCAGTCATTCTAATTAAGGACTGCTGGAATTCAAACTGGACAGGAGAGAAAGGAAGACGAGAAGAGTGATCAAGAAGGAAGGTAGGGTGACAGGGGGTTGGAAGCCTTGGTAAATGGAAGTGGGAAATTGCTTGAGAATGTGTACAGAGTAAATGAGCTGAAAGTTTAGAACATGATATTCAAAGAGTGGGAAGCTAGAGGCTGAGATTTTGAAGGTGATATGGTTAATGGTGACGACAAGATTGAGTGGCTGCCTGGGCTTGGAGGAAACAATCTTTGGACTTGAGGAGGTGGAGGAAGTGAGACATGAGAATGCTGATGCCATTAATTTTTTGGAACAGGAATAGAGGTAGAAAGGAACTTGTGTAGCAGATGATAAAGGAATCAATATGTGTGACCAGGATTTGTAGATGACTGTAATAAGCAGGGAGAGTGTTAGATTTGAACTTTAAAAGATCTGAGCTTTTGAGTACAGTGACAGAAGAAATGGTTTACAGGGAGCAATGGACCAAGGTGAATACCTAGTCCACCCCTAGACTTTGAGCTATGGTAGGATATATGTGAAGAAGAAATCCTTCCTTCAAGAGGGCTGTAGAGAAGACTGGAGAAGCCATGAGAAGGAAGTGTTCAGAGAAGAGTTGAATGAGCTTGCTGGAGCTGTATAACATAGTACCACAAACTGAGTGGCTTAGAATAACAGAAATTTATTATCTCATAGTTTTGAAGGTTGACAGTCTGAAATCAAGATGTTGATAGGGCCATGTTCCTGTTGAAGCCATCAGGGAGAAATCTGTTCCAGGCTTCTCTCCTGGCTTCTGGAAGTTCCTTGGCTTGTGGCAGCATAAAGCCAACATGGTGTTCTCCTTCAGTGTGTGCCTGTCCAAATTTCTCCTTTTTATGAGGAATACCGGTCATATTGGATTAGAAGGCCGCCCTACTCCAGTATGACCTTATTCTAACTTAACTAATTATATCTGCAATGATCCTGTTATTTTTACATTAAAAATTTTTGTTTCTCCCAGTATTGTTGATCTGTAATTGATATATAGCACTGTATAAGTTTAAGTTGTATAGCATAAAGATTTGCTTTGCATCCATCAAGAAGTGATTATCACAATAAGTTCAGTAAATATCCACCATCTTGTATAAATACAAGATTAAATAAATAGAAAAAATACGTTTTTTTCCCTTGTATTGAGAACTCTTAGGATTTACTCTTAACTTTCATATATAACATATAGCAGAGTTAATTATAGTCATGTTGTACATTACATTTCTAATATTTACTTATCTTATAGCTGAAAATGTGTACCTTTTGACTGCCTTCATCCAGTTCTGCCTCCCCCAACCCCTGCCTCTGGTAACCACGTATCAGATCTCTTTTTCTATGGGTTTGTTTGTTTGTTTTTGAAGTATAATTGATTTATAACACTGTTAGTTCCTGGTGTGCAACATAGTTATTTGATATTTCTTTACATTTCAAAGTAATCACCACTATAACTCTAGTTACCATCTGTCACCATAAAGAAGTATTACATAATTATTGACTATATTCCCTACACCGTACATTTCATACCCATGACTCATTTATCTTGTAACTGGAAGTTTATACCTCTTAATCTCCCTCATCTACTTCTCTCATTTTCCACCCCACCCCAGCAACCGCCTGTTTGTTCTCTGTATCTATGACTCTGTCTCTGTTTTATTATGTTTGTTCATTTGTTTTGTTTTTAGATTCCACATATAAGTGAAATCATATGGTATTTATCTTTCTCTGACTTATTTCACTCAGCATAATACTCTCTAGGATCATCCATGTTATTGTAAATGGCAAGATTTCATTCTTTTTTATGGATGAGTAATATTCCATTGTGTATATGAGTTGTGTGAGTTCTTTGTATATTTTGGATGTTAACCCCTTGCAAATATCTTCTCTCATTCAGTAGGCAGCCTTTTCATTTGTTGATAGTTTCCTTTCCGTTTTAGTTTGGTGTAGTTCCATTTGTTTATTTTTGTCTTTGTTTCCCTTGCCTGGGGAGACATAACGCAAAATATTGCTAAGATCAATGTCAGAAAGCATACTGTCTATATTTTCTTCTAGGAGCTTTATGGTTTCAGGTCTTACACTTAATTCTTTAATCCATTTTGAATTTATTTTTTGTTTATGGTGTGAAAAAGTAGTCCAGTTTGATTCTTTGGCATGTAGCTGCCTTGTTTCTCAGTACCATTTATTGAAGAGACTGTTTCCCCATTGTATATTTTGCCTCTTTTGTTGTAGATTAATTGACTACATAAGTATGAGTTCATTTTTGAGCTCTCTATTTTGTTCCGTTGATTTATGTGTCTGTTTTTGTGCCAGTACCATACTATTTTGATGACTGTAACTTTCTAGTATAGTTTGAAATCAGGGAATGTTATACTTCCAGCTTTGTTCTTCTTTCTCAAGATTGTTGTGACTTTTTGGGATTTTTTGTGTTTCCATACAAATTTTAGAGTTATTTGTTCTAGGTCAGTGAAAAATGCCATTGGTATTTTGATAAGGGTTGCATTGACTCTGTACATTGCCTTGGATAGTATGGTCATTTAAACAATATTAATTCTTCTAATTCATAAGCACAGTACATCTTTCCATTTGTTTGTGTCAATTTCAGTTTTTCCGTCAGTGTGCAATGACCCTATTTGTAAATAAAGTCATACTCTGTGGTACTGGAGATTTGTACTTCAGCATAGGAATTTGGGTGGGTGAAGGCACAGTTCAACCTGTAACGCGTGATGACAGATAAGGGGAAAGGTTTTGGAGGTGGAGGATGGTTGGGAAAATGGGTCAGAGTAGTAGACGTACAGAATGCTTGGGATGACATGGAGCTCAGGTTTCTGGTTAACAGATAATAGGGGTGTGAGGCATTAGACCTGCTGGCCAAGCAAAATGATGTAGGCAATTGAACAGGTGTTTTCTTCTGCCACTCTCAGCAGGATGGTGGCCAAGGGAGGTGTGAAATAGCCCTCAGTGTGCTGGTTTCTGGAACATGAGGAACTCTGAGAGCTTCTTTCGCTAGTTCTGAGGTGGTGTGGTGGACTTGGGGAGGGCCAGTCTCACTTGGAACATGAGTTTAGGAATACTTCTTCTTTGTAGGGATTGTGTTGTGGTGGCCAAGATAGGAGATGTGGAGAAGTGTCTTTATCATCTGATGGTGTGGTGATGTGGTGCTTATTAATCAGGTGACCTCTTGAAGCTACAAGTATTTTGTCAGCTATAGAGTCCAGTATGATGTGTGGTATTATGAAGAAAGGTTCTTAACATGTTTCAGCAATAGTAATACTCAGATTTCAAGTGTTCATGTTTATTCTTAAAGGGAGAAACTTTTACTGGATATTAGAACTTAGAATTCTTTTAAACTTTTTTTGTGGTCTGCTGCTGCTAAGTGAGATTTCTGTGTTCATCAAGACATGATGGGACTTCTATCAGAATGATCTGCACAGATTTGTCAAAAAGCAGAAGTTTGGTTTGAGTGTCCATCTATTGTTCCCTTCAGTATTCTTATTCCATCTGCTTATACTTTCCTTCCCTTCCATTCTCCATGGACTCTTTACTTGCCTGATTTATTCTTCTTCATTCTCCATTCTCTTCATGAACTGCTTCAGTGATATTTTATAAAAATGTTTTTATTGAACTAATCGATATTTGAGAAGAAGAAAAGAGAAGTATAAAAGCTAAAGTTTTTTAACTGTTACCTGAGATGTTAGAGGCTTCAACACTGTTACTTCCTAATTTCAGTTGCTCCTAACAAGGGACTAGATGGGACCCTGTTTTATAGATGATGCTTTGTTTCATAAACTGAGCCACAGAGAGTTTAAGTGACTTTGGTCAAGGTTATACATCTTATTAGAGGAACACACCCTTGATTCAAATTCAGTCTGATGGCCTTTAAAGTCCCCTTTTCTTCATTGTATTATTTACTTCTTAGGGTAGCAAACATGCAACTTCCTTCAAGTATATTTGCAGTGAGAGAAGATGCTGCTTATTGTAGTAAAGGCAGCTCCCTGATTTGGAGGTCTGAGACCTGGCATCATATCTGGCTTTATCATTTAATAGCCATGTGATATCCTACCCTCAACTGTAAAATAGGACTAATAATGTCTACCCCCAGGTTTATGATGATGAGGAATAAATAATATGAGAGAGAACTGAGGAAATCAATGCCTGGCATACTGTATATTTTAATAATGATAATTTCTTTCTCTTTGTCATTAGTTATTTGTATTCAGAACTGGAATGCCTATTAAACTAGAGGAAAAAAAATTCATAATGATTGGTAATGATGGACCAGGGGATAGGTGAGGTGGTTGAGAAATTTTTAAGTATATCTCAAGCTACATAAAGGCCAAAAGCTTGTATATAATATTTAGCCTTAGTTTATGAGTTAGAATACATTATTATTCCATGGTGGGTGAGGAATCTCTATTAAAAAGAGCTACTGATTTTGAACCCTCCTAAATTAGTGCAATCTCTCCTTTAACAGGTCGAAATTAATCAAGCATTGCTTTGTTCAGCTCTTCAAGTGTGGCTGAGCTATTATTAAGGGTAATTCAGGAACATCAGCAATTTCCTCTCAACCATAAGAGCCAAAGGAATTCCGTTGGAATGTGGGCTTGAGTGTAAGACGGAAATGGGAGGATGAGACTCTTAGTAAATTTCAGCCCCATGTAATTGAGTCATTCCCTCATCCAGGCCAGCACTGGATCCTCCTGAATGATACAGACTTGAGATCATTCCTATGGCAGCAGTCTCAAACTTTAGTAAGCTTAACAACCTCTACGTAATTTGGCAAAAAAAAACCCCTCTTGTGCTCATGGTGGTTCTGATGCAGAGCACCTACAGGTGACACTTGGAGAAATACTAACCGGTTGGTATAAGCTTATCATTTGTAAAATGCAATTATTTTAATTCAGTGGACAGTTGCTTTCTGTTGTCCTTTGTTCTTAAGTTGCTGTACTTGGCACCTTGTGATACACATGAATGGGGGCTTAATATATGTTAGTGTGTGAAATAATTTTGAGAAATTTTACTTATAAAATATTAGCACTTCAAGGAAAGGATTAGGCTAAGTTATTTCTCATATTGCCCTTTAGTAGAAGATGTTGGCTATATTTTTTTTCCTCCTATTTCCTTTAGCTTCTTGAATCACGGTTGTCCATTTTCTTTGTAATAGAATACTCAGTAAAGGAAGTTAAATGCTGTATTTTCTACAAAATTCAATAAGGCTGATCCCTTTAATTTCAGATCTCTTGGGGCAGAGAATCAAAAATCAGATTTATAAGGCTAGAAAAATTCATCAAATGCCATTGAGTATGTTCCTTGCCTTTGGCAGGATCACATCTCAATCTATTGCAATTGAATTTCCAAGGGGACCAGAGGTACGTGTGCCTACGTTGTGAGGGGATCCTACCTGCACCCATGTTCCCTCATCTCTGCATCCTAGATTGTAAAGGTCATTTCTCCATGCATTGGCTATTTATTGTAGAGGATTGTTTAAGACAAGAAGAGGCACCAGGTCTTCTAACTAACGTCTGGAGAGTTTGATATTATTGGCAGACATGGGCATCATGAACGATGAAATGATCATTGGAAGAAAGAAATTTCAGTACTTGTGCTTTAGGTAGAAAACCTGAGACTCACAGTGTGGATTAAAAGCTGCAGCAGGAATGTTCTCTACTTGGGAAGTGCTGTTGACTGCCAGAGGGATGTTCAACGACCATGCTCCCTCCCCCATCTTCACAAAACTGAACTAATAGGAGTAATGAGAGATTCAAATAGCAAGGGTTAATGATATTCAGGTGTCATCTTTTAAGTTTCATATTAGCAAAGAATTCTTTCAAACTGTTTTGCTTAACCTAAAATTTTCCATACTGCCTTCTTAGAGAGGCATTAGTAAGAACAATGGGCAAAGTAGATCAAGAGTAAGAATAAGAAAATGGCCATTGTAGCCTGAATTAACAATTTCTACAAAATTGGAATGACAACAGTTTTATGTTAGGATGTCATTACCTTTCACTCTCCCCAAGCCATGCCTATGCAACCCCTGGTTTGGTACCCCATACACAGTAAGTGTCCAATAAATGCTTATAACCTGTTCAATTCAGTGTATCAGTAAAATAGTCATTTGACTTGGATTCTTTCATTTCTGAGATCAGAATCATAGAATTTTTCAGTGTGTCTGTAAGGGTTGGAAAGGGTTCAGACTAAGGATGATATAAGGTCCATCATCTCTTCGGGGAGTAGAATGAGATTCCAGGCTGTGGCAGAGTTGTGTGAGTGGCTTGTAACACCTCACAGAAATAGCCTGTATTGTGCAGGGGGTGGGGGAGGAATTTCCTCCATTGGAGCCCTTCAGGCATTGGGACCAATCTCTTTGGAGATGTAGGAATGAGTGGGTCCTGGGACTTTTGGTTGATGTGGGATTGCATCTGCCTCTAGGTGGGTGGGTTTGGGGCAGGCAAACTAATGCCTGGAATTTGCTTCAGTGGAACTGACACCACAGCACCGTGTCTCAGTGGGTAACTGGACTTGGAGTGTGGCCAGCTGGTGTTCAGGATCAGTCAGCCAGCCTCACTCTCTCTGTGTGCCCCCTGGGCTGACAGCCCCAAGGACATGGAGAGAATGTTGCACTGCCAGTAAGTAAAATTATCCCTAGGCTTTCTTTAGTGTCCTGTTTGTGTCTTACAATAAATATTTATTATTTTGGTGAAAAGAATTTTCCTTGTTTGTAATATTCCATCTTCTAGGAAGAAAATATTGAGATAAGAGCGTATTTATCATTCTAGAGTTTATTGGCTTGTACTGTTTATTTTTTCTTGGAAGGAAAACAATCCCGTCAGGAAGTGGTAACACTACACAGCCAAGGCTACAGATGTATGGTGGAGAAAACTTGAGGTGACAAAGACTCAGGCTGTTTTTGTGGTATCATTTTTCAGAAAAAGTTCTGCTTCCCTATTGGTGGCACTGATAACCTGCTCCCTCCCTGATCTAGTTCATGGCTACCTCCTTGCCAGGTATGAGACCCTGGGAGAGTCATCTCAATGTTGAGTCTTATTTTCTCCATATGCAAAATGAGAGATGGGAGATGTGACCTTAGATGATGTTTTTCATCTTTAGTAGCTGTGATTATTATCTTTAAAAAATTTGAGACTTTTTGGTATATTATGTTAACAAAGTGAAAATCTCAGAAACCCAGAAATCCTAAAAGCATAAACTAGCATTTGTCAGCATCCTTAGTACTGTGGGCAAGCAGATAAGAATAATGTTGAGTGGTTTGGGATGGACACTTCTAGCCTACAGGCATGGGAAGGGCAGTAATTTCAGCTGGGAGGGCTGGTTCTCACTACCACAAACATCTGCAAAGTAGTGCCCAGGACAGCAGGGTTCTGCACTTGGATGGGTGTAGAGAGAAATGAGATTACATCCCATTTGTGCTTTACTCCTGCAATCCCCCATCTCCTTCCACTGCACCAACATCCTCTGTGTCACCTCTCTCCTCTCCTTCTCTTCTGTGTTTTTGTATCTCTGATTTCCTTTTCTTGCCACTCCATTTCATCCCTTTCCCCAATGTTTTCTCTTTTTGTTTGTCCTTTATTCTTTAAACATATATTATAGCCCTTATTTTACTTTTTGTTTTTTGCTTATCAGTATTATTTTTAAAATTGAAGCATAGTTGATTACAATATTAGTTTTAGGTATACAACATAGTGATTCAGTATTTTTATAGGTGATACTCCATGTAAAGTTATCACAAAATAATAGCTATGTTTCCCTGTATAATATATGGTACAATATATTCTTGTCTTATTTATTGTATACATAGTGGTTTATATCTCTTAATCCTATACCTCTGTTTTGCCCCTGCCACCTTCCCTCTCCCTGCTGGTAACCACTGGTTTGTTCTCTATATCTGTGAGTCTGTTTCTGTTTTGTTATACTAATTTGGCTTTTTTTTTTTTTAGATTCCACATGTAAATGATAATAGAGTGTTTGTCTTTCTTTGATTTATTTCACTAACCATCCACATTGTTGCAAATGGCAGAATTTTATTCTTTTTATGGTTGAGTAATATTCCATTTTATGTATGTGTATATTATATATCTTTTTATTTATCCATCTGTTGATGGAAACTTAGGTTGCCTCCATGCCTTGACACTTGTGAACAATACTGCTATGAACATTGGAATGCATGTATCTTTTCAAATTAGTGTTTTTGTTTTCTTTGGATACATACCCAGGAGTGGAATGGTGGGATCATGTGGTAGTTCTATTTTTAAATATTTGAAGAACTTCCATCCTGTTTCCCATAGTGGCTACACTGATTTACTTTCCTAACAACAGTGTAGGAAGGCTCCCTTTTCTCTGCATCTTCACCAGTATTTGTTACTTGTAGTCTTTTTGATGATAGCTGTTCTGACAAGCATGAGGTAGTATCTCATTGTGGGTTTGATTTGCATTTCTCTGATGGTTAGTGATGTTGAACATCTTTTCATGTACCTGTTAGCCATCTGTATGTCTTCTTTGGAAAAATATCTATTTAAGTCTTTTGCCCATTTTTAAATCAGGTTTTTTTTTGATATTAAGTTGTATGAGGTGATTATATATTTTGGATATTAATCCCTTATTGGCCATATCATTTGCAAGTATTTTCTCTCATTTGGTAAATTGTGTTTTTGTTTTGTTGATGGTTTCCTTTGCTGTGTGAAAGCTTTTATGGTTAATTAGGTCTCACTTGTTTATTTTTGCTCTTATTTCTTTTGTCTTAGGAGACACATCCAAAAAAATATTGCTACAATTTGAGTGTTCTGCCTATGTTCTCTTCTAGGAGTTTTATGGTTTCAGGTCTTACATCTAGGTCTTTAATCATTTTGAGTTTATTTTTGTATATGGTGTGAGGGAATGTTCTAATCTTATTTTTTTCACATGTAGCTATACAGTTTTCCCAGCACCACTTATTGAAGAGACTTTCTTCTCCATTGTATATTCTTGTCTCCTTTGTCATAGATTAATTGATCATAATTGTGTGGGTTTATTTTTGGGCTCCTTATTTTACTTATTAAATATTTCTTTCCTTTTTTTTTTTTTAACCTTCTTAATTCTTAATGAACAGAACTCTTGCTCTTTTTAAACCAAATAAAGATGGAGTTAAATTGATTTTCATGTATATGGCCCCTTGCTTACATTTTTCCTGTTTGAAGGTGATTTGCAAAGCCAAAAGCAACCCAAAGACCAAAACTAGCAAACAAAAAAAGCTTCTTGAATTTTCTGTTAAAAAAAGATTTGAGTAAACAGTGAGGTGTTGGTGTGATACCCAGGACTGGGAATGTTAATTATCTTACCATTTGAAGGTTTTGGAGGCAAGTAACACTCTGAGTTGGAAGATTTTTCTTCATTTTCCAGAGGACCGTGAGGCTGGGGTTGGGTTTTCAGAACAAGATTCTAAGTCTTCGTAGAACATATGAGAATCCTGAGTGGGGATTGTGGTCGGGGGTGCTCAAGCCAGCAGACATCCAGCTTCAGCCATCCTATCCATACTCTTCCTTTTAAGATAATTTTTAAATTTAAATATTTTAAAAATTTTATTGATACAAAAATTGACTTGTAACATTCAGGTGTATAAAATAATGATTTAATATTTGTATATACTGCAGAATGATCAACCACCACAATGTCTAGTTAACATCCATCACCACATATAGTTAAAATTTTTTTTCTTGTGATGAGAACTTTTAAGATTTATTTTCTTAGCAACTTTTAACTATACAACACAGTATTATAAATTAAGATACCATGCTGTACATTACATTTCCATGACTTACTTATTTTATAGCTGGAAGTTTGTTCCTTTTGACCCTCTTCAACCAGTTTGTCCCCCACCTCTGACAACCCCCAATCTGTTTCCGTATCTATGAGCTTAGTTTTGTTTTGTTTTTTGTTTTTGTTTTTTAGATTCCACATATAGTGAGATCATATGGTATTTGCCTTTCTCTAACTTATTTTACTTAGCATAATGCCCTCAAGTCCATCCATGTTGTCACAAATAGCAAGATTTCCTTCTTTTTATGACTGAATAATATTTCAGTTTCCACTTAGGTTGCTTCCGTATCTTGGCTATTGTAAATAATGCTGCAATGATTATGAGGTGCATATATCTTTCTGAGTTAGTGTTTTGGTTTTCTTCAGGTCAACACATGGAAGTGAAATTGCCAGATCATATGGTAGTTCTACTTTTAATTTTTGGAAGGGACCCCCATCCTGTTTTCCATAGTGGCTGTACCAATATACATTCCCACCAACAGTGCACAAAGTTTCTCTTTTCTCAGTGTCTTCGTCAACACTTGTTCCTTGTGGTCTTTTTGGTGATAGCCACTCTGACAGGTGTGAGGTGATATCTCATTGTGGTTTTGATTTGCATTTCCCTGATGATCAGTGATGTTGAGCATCTTTTCATGTACCTGTTGGCCATCTATATGCCTTACCTAAAAAAATGTCTATTCAGATCCTTTGCCTATTTTTTATTTGGATTTAAAATTTTTTTTTGGTTATTCAGTTGTATGAGTTCTTTACCTATTTTAGATAGTAACCTCTTATCAGGTATATGGTTTGCAAATATTTCTCCCATTCACTAGCTTGTCTTTTTATTTTGTTGATGGTTTCCTTTGCTGTGCAGAAGCTTTTTAGTTTGATGTAGTCCTATTTGTTTATTTTTACTTTTGTTTCTATTATCTAAGGTGACATATCCAAAAAAATATTGCTAAGATTGATGGTAAAGGTCATATTGCCTGTGTTTTTTTCTAGGAGTTTTATGGTATCAGGTATTACATTAAAGTCTTTAATTCATTTTGAGTTTATTTTTGCATATGTTATGAGAAAGTAGTTCAGTTTAATTCTTTTGCATGTAGCTGTCCAGTTTTCTCAACACCATTTATTGAAGACACAGTCATTTCCCATTGTATATTTTTGCCTCCTTTATCTTAGATTAATTGACCATGTAAGTATGGATTCATTTCTGGGCTCTCATTTCTGTTTCATTGATCTATGTATTTGTTTTTATACCAATGCCATACTGTTTTGATTACTGTAGCTTCATAATATAGTTTAAAATCAGAGTGTGTGATGCCAACACTTTGTTCTTTCTCAGAATTGTTTTGGCTATTAGGTTCTTTCATGGTTCCATACCAATTTTAGGACTGTTTGTTCTATTTCTGTGGAAAATGCCTGTAAGCATCAGCTTAGAGGTTGCATCTGATGACCACTAAGGTTTTTGGGCTCTAAAATTCCAAGAGATAAGAGATTGGGGAATCGTATTTTGCTTAGTTCAAGATTCATCGCACATTTCAAATTATAACTTTAAACCTAAACAGCTTTAGGAGACAGTGGCTTCAAAGATTCATTTCTACTTGGAATTCATATTACCTATTCTAAGATGAAAGTGTTGCAACACAGCCGAAAAACCCAGTTCAGTTTTTAGCACATGAAGAGTCTCTTGTGAAACTATGATTTGGTGGTGTAAGTGAATATAAATAAAAAGCATGTGGATTGAGGTGTTTTTTTAAATACTCAAAAGCTTTTAAATGGTAATTAAGAATTAGAATACCATATATAAAATTTAATATTCTGTTTATTCAGAGTTAGATTACAATTTGGAGAAAATCTATGACATCAAAGGTTTTAAAAACTGAAACAAAATTTAAGAGAGATTGAATTTTCCACACTTCCCTTTAATCATCTCTGAAATCCCTCCCAGGTAGCAGCAAGATACTGATTTGTTAGGGCCTTTTCCCTTAATATCCTTTAGGGAGTTCCTAACTCCTGTAAAAAAGTGATCTTTTTTCTTTTCCATCTGTCCTACAGGAATTTCTCAATTAGAAATGGAGATAAAAATTTTAAGGGACATTTCAGTGTAGCTGAAGCAGCACTATTTTCTCTTCTGGAATTTCAGTATGAAGCTATGAGCAGCTTGACTGATTTCAGATTGAATACACACCCACTTGAGTAACTTCAGATCTTTTTATGTAGCGTTAAAAAAAGTTCCTCTTCTTTTTCATCCTTATCTCTCTTGTAGAGCGCAAAACCCAAATGCTAAGTCTTAGTATCAGGCAGAGAGAGTCCTGATTTTCTCTTTCCCTTTAATTTGTATGTTTTATTTTGAGCAAAAATGTACATGGTATTACCTACTGGGTCCTTTGTGTGATTAAATGCCTAAGAAAGCTCATTGAGTTTGAAGTTCACTTTTTTTCCTTCTACCATCACTTCTTCTTTCGAGAGCATTTTAAATTAGGAAGTACCCTCATCTGATGTCTGCTCATTCCAACTACCACCCTTAGCTAATTTTAGTCTTTGTTAGAGTTTAAGACAAACAACTTGGGAAATTCCATGTGATGCAAGATCCTAGCCTCTTAGAATTTTAGAGCTGGGTCAGATATGTTTTAGAGACTTACTTCATGACTATTATTGATTCGAACACAGAAGCCTGGAGTTTAGCGATTTGCTAAAGTCTGTGCTTCAGGTTCAAAGGAATTGGGTCAAGAGCTCAAATATGACTCCTTGGGCAGTTAGTATTCTCTGTCCTGTGCCATCAGTGGATGTGTGGGTAAACTTTTACTTTCAAGAACATTCTTCATGAATAATCTTATTTTATTAAAAAAAATTGTCACATAGTAATGACAGCATTGTAAGTTGATGGTTTTAATGAACTTCCTTAATGAATACATATGACTAATGCTATTGGTGAAGAAGTGTACAAGGAAATTATGTTCTGTACTATTTGCCCATTGCATCTAAAATATTACTCTAATTGCAAGTCTTTGAAATTTATGCATTAGATTATGCAATTGAATTAGTTTGGGGTACTCTTCATAAAAAGAAACAAATATCATCTCACATTAAATTTAATTGAAATTAATTGAAATCTAATGTTTCAAAAAACCCCATAAAAAACAAAAAACAATTCAGTCTCTTCAGAAAGATCTTAACGATAAGTGCTTCTTTATTTAATTTTTCAGGAGCAAGATAGAAAATGAGTAATACATGATGAAATACACAAAGTAGGAGTGAAATCAGTAACGTCAAGAGAGGCTGGACTGGAAGCTGGGTTAAGTCATTGGATGCAGTTGGTATCAAGAAATTATGTCAAGATTGCTTCAACTTTGGCCTTGGGTTTCATGACATTCCCCTTACTAGGTAGGAATGATTTTAGCAGCAAGAAAAAGAATATTAGAAGTGATGGAGGCTACTTAAATACTTTGCTTTCAAAAAGTAAGTGGTCAGGAGGTCATTGGCTACTGGCATTCAAGGGCTTAGTGATGTCAGACTGCCATCTCTGTGATTCTCTTTCCCATATATTTGTCCTCTCATAATTATATGATAGATGCTGTAGTGCCAAACATCTTGTTCTTGTTCAAGGAGAAATGGATGGCAACCCTTTTATTAAGAAAGGAGAACTTTCCTAGAAGCTTCCCCTGTAGACTTCCTTTTGTATCTTACCAGATAGGACTGGATCACATGGCCACCTCTAGTAGAAGAGGAGGTTGGGAAAGTGGGGAAAAGTGTGCCTTGGCTAAGGCCAATCATTATCCATTGCCTAATGTTAGAAGAAGGGAGTGAGTGATTGGATAGCGAGGAACTGAGTCTACCCCACGTCTTGTAGCGCCCTGTTTTTGTTTCATTAGCTGGGCCCAGGGACTTTCTGTTTCTGTTTCTTTCAGTCGTAAAGGCACTAACAGAATATGGATTTTTTTTTTAATGATGTAGGGAAAGTGCTGAATGACCTCTTAAGGTGAAGGTGAATATTGTTGCAGATAATCTATGAAATTAATCTGTTAGTCTGTTGCTTAATGAATGATTACATCAGAGTGGTGATCCTTTCTTCCTTACAGTGGTCCTCAAAGTCACGCATGATATTCTTCAGATGCTGTGATATTGTCAGTGCTTAGATCTTGGGATTCCCTGGCCCATAGATTGAGGAGAGACAAAGGCTTTTCTGTGTCTGCCTTTCACGGGAAAATGGAACTGAGGGGCCTTTGGGGCAATGTTAAATCCCCTCTTCTGCCACTCATGTACCACTGTATGCAAGAATTTAGCTCAGAACAGGCAGAGCAAATGCTCAAAGCTCAGGGTGGCTCATATCAAGGCCCCCAGAAAAATGGTAAGTTATGCTCACAGTGTGTGTAGCATTTTCCAAACTCTGTTTCTGCTTCTTTTTTCTCTATATTAGATAGCTGTCTTACAACCAATGGAGCACTTTTGTGGCCTAGAGCTGATGTGTCTCCCTACAAAGGCTCATTCCCCATTTATGTTGTCTGATGTCCAAAATCTGTTGAGTTTTCACAATTGGATCCATCATCAAAAGACGCACTAAACGTTGAGAGGGAACATTTTTTTAAATTGACATACAGTCAGTTTACAATGTTGTGTCAATTTCTGGTGTACAGCATAATGTTTCAGTCATATGCATACATACATATATTCATTTTCATATTCTTTTTCATTGTAGGTTACTATAAGATATTGAATATAGTTAAAAAGGAACATCTTGTTTGACTAAAGTGATTCGTATTAAGCATAAAGGATTGACAGATTTAGCCTCCTTATCAATATTTACATGTAAAAGCATTCCTTGAGCTTATATATTCCAGTAGGTGAAGTGGTGGAAGAGATAAGAAGGAGGGTAGGTCTGAAGGGACGAGGGCCAAAACTTCCTGGCTCATAATAAAAGTGAAGATTATAAATTTGAAGGAAGACTTACTGTCTCCTCTGTTCTTCCAACCTTGAGACTTCTGTTGGCCCCCCAGATTCCCCATGTCATCTCTCATACTACGTGTAGAAACACTGCGATAGAGTTTAGTCCTAGAGGTGAAATTAAAAATCATGTAGCCCAAGTGCTTCATGTTTTTTCTTTTGTAAACTGAGATACATTTGACATATAACATTATCTTAGTTTCAGTGGTACAACATAATGATTTGATATTTGTATATATTACAAAATAATAACTACAGTAAGTCTAGTTATCCATCACCACGTACGGTTACAAATATATCTTTCTTGCCCTGAGAATTTTTGAGATCTACTCTCTTAGCAACTTTAAAATATACAACACAGTGTTATTAACTATAGTCAACATGCTGTGTATTACATCCTCACCATTTGTTTATTTTATAACTGGAAATTGTAACTTTTGATCACCTTCACCCATTTCAGATACTTCATTTTCCAAATGAGAAAGCCAAGGCCCAGACTGATTTATTAATACTCTCAGGATATATAACTCAGTGGCAGAAAAAAGAGATCAGGCTGTTTTGAATTTAGTTGCTTTAAATGTGACTTGACCTGAATTTTCTGAGAGTTCTGAATCACTGTCCATGTGACTATGCTTTCAATTATACTCATACAAATGTTTTTATAATTATAGGCAGGTAAAAATACTTCTCCATTTCTCCAGAGGTCAGGTCACTATTATTATCCTCCCTTTGACAGCAATGCTGTGGTTTATATTAACAATTTCATTAAATCTCTGTTTTTAATATCGTTAAGACCCTGGGGCTACTTAAGAAATGGTTAATGAAGATGTATATAAAATGTAGTTAGATGAGTCCAGGGAAAGATGAGGTGAGAAGAGGGAGACTCAGGGAATCCCCTGGAACTTTGTGGAGACGTCAGAGCAGAAGCGAGAGCTATGAGGGATGCCATAGACTTAGTGACCCCATGTCAAAGCCCTGAATTAGAAGTCAGGAGATCTGGGTTTACCTTTGATGGGTAACTTCACCTTCCTGAACCTTTATGCATCTTTCTATATCATGAGAGGGCTGGACTAGGTGATTTCAGCTGTTACCTGTGTTTTATGACTAGAAGGGACTTGTCTAGGAAAAGAGGCCACCTTTGAAGTGACCTCTGCCACCTGGAGCCGCGGCCAAGGTAATGTAATATGTCTCAGTTCCAGGTATACCATTCCTTCACCTCATCAGCTGAGAGGATGCACTGTGAATTTTGAACCTGCCTTGTGGTTCTCAGTGGAAGGTAGCAGTGTTAGGCTCTAGGGTGAGTAGAAGTCCTTCTGGGTGTGAATGAGAAGGTGCTACGGGCTCCCACAGACAGGGTGGAACAATTCTTTACTGAGTCCAACCTGCGATAGCTATAGTAGCTCAAAAAATAGCTCCTTGAGACAATTTGAAGATTATGACATGCTAAGTTTGGATTCAGTAATAATGAGCATGATTTCCCATCAGATGGCCATCAGAGTGACATCATGAGCTACTCAGTTGGTATTTGTTGATGGCACAAAAAAGACACATTAGACAATATTATAAAAATGGGGCTCCAAGATAGCTCAAGCAAAAGGAATGAGATCAGCCCCAAATGTGGACTATTTTCCAGAAGTATTTTTCAATTGAGGGAGGGTCAAAAAAAAGATGCAATGACAGAAATAGTTGGTAGGTAAAATTTTGTGACCTGAATTTTCAAAAATAACGTCTGCATTTTAAATATTTCATCTTATTGTCAGTACAAGTTTCCAGATTTTTTTTATAGCAGCAGCTTTTATTTTTACGTTTTATTTATTTCTTTAAATTAAAGTATAGTTGATTTATAATGTTGTGCTAGTTTCTGGTGGACAACAAAGTAATTCACATATATATATATATATATATATATATATATATATATATATATATATTCCCACACACACACATACATTCTTTTTCAGATTCTTTTCCATTATAATTTATTATAAGATATTGAATATAGTTCCCTGTGCTATGCACTATACAGTAGGACATTATTGTTTATCTGTTTTGTATTTCTATTTTATTTGTTGTAATTTCTCCATTTTTCCTTTCTTATTTTGCTAATTTGTGCTCTCTTTTCTTCTTTGTGAGTTCTGCCAGAGGTTTGTAGATTTTGTTTATCTGTTTTATATGTAGTAGTGTGTATCTACTAATCCCAAACTCCAAATTTATTTCTCCCTACCCTTTCCTCTTTGGTAGCCAAAAGTTTGTTTTCTATGTCCAGATTTGTTGTTGTTGTTCAGAAAATATAGTTGCTGAAAAGATAGGGTTATTTGTCCATGAAATTGAATATACACTGAATAAACAGACCTAAAAGATAACAAAATGCACCTATAATAGTTGGCTTCTTTGGTTGCTTTTGCTTCATAATGCGGTGAACTATGTCCAGGGAGACCAAACACGTTTTTTCCTCAAACTTGGTTTTGCCTCGGGCAGACCCCATGCAGGATGCTGAGGAAACGTCCTCCAATTTTAACTATATTAACCTCACAAATTTTTTGCTGGGAAGATAAAGGAAAATACATGAGCTCTAATGTGGAATAGATACAGTATCAGACTGTTGCCCAGAAGCTGAGGTTCCAGTTTGAGTTCTCCATACTGGCTCTGCAACTTTGGACAAATCCCTGAGTCTCTCCTGGGTCTCAAATTCTCATTTGAAAAATGAGAGTTGGAATGAGTGAACTGTAAGTATTTTCAGGTTCCAACATTTTGTGTCTGTGCATTCCAAAGTCCAGTGTTAGTGACATTTAAATTATAAATTAATGCCTGGTACAGATTAGTTGCACGGATGCTGCCTCCGCTAATGTTATTAATTCTGACAGCTAACAGATTGATTGCTTCCGTGGTGCCAGCTCCTTTCTGAAATTTATATGCGTATCTCAGTTATTTTCACAGCAGCTGTGTGTGACAGGTGTTATTATCTCCATTTCATAGATGATGAAATTGAGGCTAAAGATCAGGTAGTACGTAGTGAAGCTGAGGTTCAAATCCAGCTTGTCTGATCCCAAAGCTCATGCCTTACTCTGGATACTCTACAATACAAAGCTGATGCCTTTATGAATTTTGAGAATATCTCCCTGGGATTGAATTTTAACATGCAGAATATAACTCTACACTAAACTGATTTCAACTAGGTATTTTTGTTAACTTAGATTATTTGTTTCTGGTTAAGAGAGAGGGTGATTCATACATTCTTTTGAGGAGTCTGCATGGGTAAAACCGTTTTTTTTTTAAATCACATTTGATAGTTTGTAAGAGTTGGAGTGTTTCAGCTTGGTAGTCAGAGCTCACTCTCCCAGGAGATTGCCACCTCCCCCAGCCCAATTGGAGAAGCCTGAGTTCACAGGAGGTTTCTAGTGCTTAGTCAGATAGATTCATAGATAGACTCACATGAGAGTTTGGGAAATAAAAAAACATATAAGCAACCATCATCATCCATATGCATATGCATAATTGTGGAAGGGTAGATGTAATCTGTGTTGGCATGAAGGATTATGATGTCAGTTCCCTGAACAAGGGTGGAGATCACTACTTCACTTTTAAGAAGTTGGGTGAATTTTTTTTCCCCTAGCTTTATTGGGTAAGGTATAATTGACAAATAGAAATTATGTATTATATATTTTTAAGATATACAACTGGATATATGTTATGAAATGATCACCACAATCAAGCTAACATATCGATCATCTTACATAGTTGCTGTCTTTTTTTGTTACTTGTTTCTATGGTGAGAACACATTAAGGTCTACCTTCTTGACAAATTTCAGTTATACAATACAGTATCATTACTTACATCACCATGCTGTATCTTAGATCTCCAGCACCTATTCATCTTGCATAACTGAAACCTTGTTCCTTGACTGACATTCTCCATTTCCCCCACCTCTCAGCCCCTGGCAACCACCATTCTACTTTGTGCTTCTATGAGTTTGACTCTTTTAGATTCTACATATAAATGAGATCATGTATCTGTCTTTCTGTGTCTGGCTTATTTAACTTATAATGTTCTCTACATTCATACATGGTGAAAATGTCAGGATTTCTTTCATTTGTAAGGCTGAATTATATATATATATATTATATAATATATAAGTGTCAATGGACACTTAGGGGTTTCCATATCTTGGCTATTGTAAATAATGCTGCAAAAAACATTCACTTTCCATATCTCTTCAAGATACTGATTTCATTTGCTTTGAATATATACCCAGAAGTGGGATTGCTGGATTACATGTTAGTTCTATTTTTAATTTTTTGAGAAACTTCTTTACTATTTTCCCTAATGGCAGTACCATATTACATTGCCACTAACAATGTACAAGAGTTCCCTTTTCTACACATCCTCATCAACGCTTGTTATGTTTTGTCTTCTTGATAATAGCCATCTTAACAGGTGTGAGGTGATGTCTCATTGTGGTTTTGGTTTGTATTTTCCTCATGATTGTTGATGTTGAGCACCTTTTCGTATAACTCTTGGCCATTTATATGTTTTCTTTTGAAAAATGTCTATTCAGGTCCTTAGCACTTTTTAAATTGCATTACTTTTTCCCTATTGAGTTGTATAAATTCCTGATGTATTTTGGATATTAACCCCTTATTAGATATATGGTTTGCAAATATTTTCTCGCATTTTGTAGGTTGCCCTTTCACTCTGTTGACTGTTTCCTTTGCTGTGCAGAAGCTTTTTAATTTGATGTAGTCTCACTTGTCTATTTTTGCTTTTGTTGCCTATTTTTTTGAAGTTATATCCAAAAAATCATTGCCCAGACCATTGTCAAGAAGTTTTCCTCTATGTTTTATTCTAGAGATGTTATAGTTACAAGTCTTACATTTAAGTCTTTAATCCATTTTGAGTTGATTTTTATGTGTAGAGTGAGATACGTGTTCAGTTTTATTCTTCTGCAAGTGAATATCCAGTTTTCCCAATACTATTGATTGAAGAAGTGATCCTTTCCCTACAGTGTGTTCTTGGCACTCTTGTGGAATATCAGTTGACCATTAATTAATTCATGCATTTATTTCTGGGCTCTCTATTCTGTTCCGTTAGTCCATATGTATGTTTGTACCATACCATAATGTTTTGATCACTTCAGCTTAGTAATATATTTTGAAACCAGAAAGTGGGATAACTCCAGCTCTGTTCCTCTTGCTTAAGATTGTATGCTCTAAAGGGTCTGTGAATTTTAGGATTTTTTTTTCTATTTCTGTAAAGATTGCCTTTGTGATTTTGATAGGGATTACATTGAATCTGTAGGTCACTTTGGGTATTACAGACACTTTAACAATTCAGTTCTTCCAATCTGTGAACATGGGATGTCTTTCGATTTATCTGTGTCTTCTATTTCCTTCATCAATGTATTATGATGTTCCGTATTCAAGTCTTTCAGCTCTTTGGTTAACTTTATTCCTAAGTATCTTATTCTTTTTCTTCCTGGTGTAAATGGGATATTTTTTCTTAATTTTCTTTTCAAATAGTTCATTTTTATATATAGAAGCATCACTAATTTTGTATGTTGATTTTCTATACTGCAACTTTAATGAATTTATTAGCTCTAACACTTTTTCTGTTGTATTTTTAAAGTTTTCTACACATATACTCAGGTCATCTGCAAATACAGATAAGTTTACTCTTCCTTCCAATTTGAATGCTTTTTCTCTCTTTTCCTGTATAATTGCTTTGGCTAGGACTTCCACTACTATGTTGAATAAAGTGATAAGAGTGGGTATACTTGCCTTATATTGAATGTGAGACGAAAAATGCTTTTTCCTCCATCAGTTGTGATGTTAGCTGTAGGCTTTTCATCTATGCTTTTTATTGTATAAAGTTCCTTCTATACCTCTTTTCTTGAATTTTTTTTCTACCATGATTAGATGTTGAATTTTGTCAAAATCTTTTGTGCATCTGTTTGAGGTGATCATGGGGTTTTTATCTTTCATTCTATTAATATGGTATATCACTTCAAGTCATTTGCATATGTTGAATCATCCTTGCATCTTGGGGATAAATCCAACTTGGTCATGGTGTATGATCCTTTTACTGTGCTATTGAATTTGGTTTACCAGTGTTTTATTGAGGATTTTTGCATCTGTGTTCATGAGGGATATTGGCCTTAGTTTTCTTTTCTTGTGATGTCTTTGATTTTGGTATTAGAGTGATTTTGGCCTCATAAAATAAGTTTGGAAATGTTTCTTTTTATCTTTTTCCTTTTTTGGAAGAGTTTGAGAAGGACTGGTATTAATTGTTCTCTGAATGCTTGATAGAATTTACCCATGAAGCTATCTGGTCTGGGCTTTTCTCTTTTGGGAGATTTTTGATTGCTAATTCAATCTCCTTATTTATTTATTTTTAATCTGTTTAGCTTTCTATTTCTTTTTTTAATTAGGGAAATATATATATATATTTATTGAAGTATAGTCGATTTACAATGTTGTGTCAGTTTCTGGTGTACAGCATAGTGATTCATATTCTTTTTCATTATGGGCCATTACAAGGTATTGAATATAGTTCCCTGTGTTATACTCTATTTCTTTTTGATTTAGTTTTTGTAGGTTGTGTATTTCTAGGAATTTATCCATTTCATCTCTCCAGTTTGTTGGAATTGTTCATAATATACCTTTTGATCATTTTTATTTCTGAGGCATCTGTTGTAATGTCTCCTCTTTTATTTCTGATTGTATTTATTCATGTCTTCTCTTTTTCTCTTGGTCTAACTAAGGGTATATCAATTTTGCTTATTTTTCAAATCCCAAATTTTACTTAAAAAATTTTTTTTATTGTTTTCTTATTCTCTGGTTTATTTCTGTTCTAATCTTTACTATTTCCTTCCTTCTACTAACTTAGGTTTGGGGCTACTTCTGGGTTCACAGTTGGGTTTGTAGATGACACACTGTTACCAGGGGTCCAGGACTGCTCCTGGACCAGAGCTGGAGCAAAGCCTACAGGGGGTTGGAGCTGCTTCTGGTCCACAATAGAGACCACAGTTAGCAAGGCAGTCATTGGGGCATGGGCTTGCCTTCTCAAAACAATTCTCTCCAGTGGTGGGCTCCACTAAAATTTTGTAACATCATACCTGGATCCCCAAACTCCCATAAAGGCATTTTTGTCCGTGGATGGCTGCCAAATCATTATTTCTGTGGGGGTACATGAGCTGGGAACCTTCTATTCTGTCATCTTGCTATTGCTCTGAACTGTTCTTTTCTAAGGGTTCTTTTTTATTAAGTGAACTTTGAGAATGAAAGTTATTCTTTATTTTCCCCTTACTTGAAAATTCCTTTCCATCAGCTTCTTCTCCTACTTCGGTGAGCTTTGCAATTTGTCATATTTATTTTGTCTGTAGGAGTTCATCACTGCATCTGAAAGGCAGTTTTATTAAGCAAAGCTCCTGTGTACTTACTGACAAAAAAATTGGACTTCAGATGCACCTCCTTAACAATACAAAGACAAAGACTAGAAAACTTGAATATCAGTTTTCAATCACAGTCTCCTGTTTATATGTTACATTGTTCAGTATTTTAGTGCTAAATCTTAATTTTTACCATCTTTCCCTTATAGCTATTACTATTTTATACAGCTTGCATTCACATTTTTTCATATACTTACTATCTTCTTTGCTCATTATTCCTTATTATATTTCAGATTTTCTTTCTGTATCATTTCCCCCTTTTCTTGAAATGTATCTTTTAATCAGCAACTGTTAGAGACAATACTCAGCTTTACATTTGCTTGACAATGTCTTTATTTCACCCTTATTCTGCCATGTGAGGACACACTGAGAAGCCAAAAGAGGGCATTCACCAGATCTTAACCATGCTGACAGTCTGATCTTGGACTTCCAACCTCCTTGTTTACAAGCTACCCCATGTATGGTAGTTAATTATAACAGCCTGAATGGACTAAGTCAACATTTGATCTATTTGTCAACAAAATGAGTGATGAAAGTTCAGGATGGATGAGGATGTACTTTCTATCAGTTGTGCCTTCTAAGAGCTCTCAGTCTGGCACAGAGAGGTGACATATATTGGTCTGATTTTCAGTGAAACCTCTTCCTTGAGGATGGCAGTGCTTTGATGTTATACAGTGCTTTTCCTCTGGAATCTGCTCTTAGGCTGACATACAACTCCCTCTTTGCCTACTAACCAGCAGCAGGGGAGAGCAAGAAATGTGTGTGGTATCAGCAGCACTGACTTCTGTGCCCATTAACATTAAACCTCTGGTGATCTTGGGTGGTGTCTGGATGGTGAAACTGAGTTATTTACAGAATCACACTGATAATGATCATGATATGTACTTGGAGCTCATCGATGGCTGCACACTTCAGAATTTCCTTATTATTTTTTATGATTATCATCATGTCTACAAAAGTTCAAGGGATGGGGGAGCCCAGGGAAGTTTCCTGAGGGTCCTGATCTTTAGTTCTCCTTTATGTGGTCAGCCCTGGTCTCAGCATCATGTTATAATAATTGCATTAGCAGATTCCTTCTATTTCATAAGTTCCAGCCAGGAAGACCAAGCAGTGAGTTGGATCTTCCACTCTAACAAATGATTATGTTTATTGAACACCTGTATAGTGGTAGACTTACTGACATATATGGTCTCATGAAAGACTCATTTTAGTGGCTTTTCTAAATACTGGTGTTACTACCCAGGTAGTGGGATAGGTGGAGTTTATATGCAGGTCCTCTAACGCTAGTTCTAGTCATCTTTCCATTTCAACACAGGCTGGCTGGGCTTTCCCCCTGATTTCTCATGATGCTACAGCTACTGGAGGAGACAGTTGTAGATCTTGACTTCACAGATACTGTAGGGTGGACACAGCCGTTGATCTCAGTCACCTTCTTTTCTACTTGATTTCACTGTGAATGTCACCTTTCAAATGCTGCTGCCCTGATTTCTTCATCTGATCTTCAATTCCCTGTTGGCTGTTTGTTACTGTATATCAGTTTTAATGGTGGGTTCAGGTCAATCAGGTTGATAAGTTCATTTAGACTCTGAGAAAGAAGTCTGGAAACCTGGGGCTTTAAAGGTAGCTGGCAGGAACCTATTGTGTGATTCTGGAGAAGTTTCTTAATCCTTTGAGGTCACTTTTCTCATCTGTATGAAAGCGCTGGCCCAGATCAATGATTTGTAATTACAAGAACTCTTTTTTCTCCCCCAAATGAATATCTGACATAGACTTCAGTTTGTCAAACAGACAAAATCAGTTTACTCAGGTTGAAGCAGGGGTGGGGGCCAGGGCATTGCCTTCTTGGCCTCCCTGATTCTCCTGTAGTGGCTCCTGAGACACTGATCCAGATGAAGTAGATGATTGCTACATTACTATTATTAGTTGCTCCTGGGCTTGTCTTACTGTTTTCTGAGTGTTTAATGCTGAGGAAGTCTGAGCTGGTCAACATCTGTAGGAGGACTGAAACTGGAATTGGATGCCTATGTTTGAATCCCAGTCCTGCCTCCTGGTTGTCCAGGTCACCTTTAGTGAATCACTTAATCTCTATGCATCTGTTTCTGTATCTTTAATTAAGGGTAATAATAGTACCTGCCTCGTAGGGTTGTTGTGAAGATTAAAATAGTTCACTGTCTGCAAAGCATTTAGTGTAGTGGCTGGCACTGTATACGTGGCAGCTATTAGTCTTATCATCTCGAGGATCTAGCAGGGCTTTGTAGGGAGTGGAAGCTTAACAGTGACCATTAATTAAATGGTTTCTTCAGAATGCAGACCTGGGAGAGCTTTCGCTGTCATGTGGTTCAGTGTTTCCTAAATTTGCCTTTATGGAGGCTTTCCTGGGTCTTCTGTTAAAATGCAGTTTCCTAGACCTCACTGCTAGACTCACTGAACCAGCATGTCCAGGGAAGCAGTATGGAAATCTATCTCTAACAAGTATCCTACGAAATATTTATGAACAGAGACATTGAGAAATACGATGGTATTCGACTCTTGCATTTCACACATTAGAAAACTGAGTGCGTGGGATGAGAAACCGCTTGCTCAAGGTCAGAGTTAGTGGTAAAATAGGGACTTAAATCCTGGTCCCTGACCCTGGTCCAGAGTTATTCTCACTCACCCCTTTTTTTCTGTGATGATTCTGTCATTTCTGTCCAGGGGCCTGAGGTAGGCTATATAGAACCAGAAGTTTCAGGACATTACCAAAGCAGCGTTTAGCTGGGGGCACAACTTACCTGCCGGAAGGGTATGTGAGTTCTCCTCTTTAGACTGATCTTGAGCTCCCTTGTTTGTTCTTGACTTTGTGCCTAGGATAATGATCTCTGGGAATCTGCATGTCCTGAATGATCTCAAAGTCTGGTAATATTTCTTGCTGTCCAGTTTTCACAGGATCAAGCAATACATTTCAAAATGCAGGTCAGTGCCAAGATGTGGGAGTGGGCAGATAGATGAAATGAAAATGCCGAAATGCTGAGTACACTTAGTCAATTTGCATCATGTGAAACACTTTGGAGCCTGAGGACAGAAACCAAAAATATGCTTCTGTTTAGAGGCGGCCAACAGCATCAATTACCAGTGTTATTACTGTTATTACCATCATCACTACCATCATTCTTCTTCTCATGAATCTGAAGGTAGGAAGCTGGACTCTGTCTCTAGGAGCAGTTCCTGCAGGAAGGAAGAGCTGTGATGCATTTCAGACGAGTAAGTGTGGGGGCATGTACAGCCCCATAACTCCGCCCCTCAGCTCAAACCACAGCTCTTAGCTCTCCCGCCCACAAGTGCTCAGTCTTCTTCTCACTGTGATGCCAATTTTCCACACCCAGGCCTGCTCCAGCTACAAAGAATTTAAAAAAAAATGTGTAGAGTAAACAGATCCTGTTGGAGAATTAGGACCCTCTCCAGGAGGAGAGCAGATGGAAGGCTAAAGCAGAGAGACCATGAGGCAGAAGTGTGGTGACGGGAGGGTAGGTGGAGTCCTTGAACTTGAACAGATTTAGAGATCAAAAGATAAGATGTAATTAGAGTTCAGGTCCTCAGGGGAAGTGCCAATTTTAAACACTACTGGTGGGGTTGAACCTTACTTAGAGGGAGGAGAAGAAATCCGATCGAGTGCCTTAAAAGAAGAATGAAACAGTCCATGTAGATGCCCACTCTTTTATTCACTCAGCCTAGTTCTGCTGCTTTGGATAACAAACCCAACTCCTCTTCTTACAGTGGAAGATGCTGGCGCCCAGATAGAAATCCATATTCCTTTGAAGGCAAAGTTCTTGTCTCTAACCTGATTTTTATAGATAGAGCTTAAATCTCCTTTTCTAGGATGGAGCTAAGGAGTGTGGGAGATTCCCAGAGTGTAAAATAGGCGATATTTCATTTGTCCTCCTACCTAGCTCCTTGTTCTCTAGCCAAACATTTATTTTAAGCTTCTTAAACAATTTTCTATTTCAATTGAGTAAACATTTGGCATGGCATTAAGTTATAAGAGGAATAAAATACAGAACACACAATTACATGGTTTTTACTAAATGATCCTGGACTACAGAACATCTTCCCAAATCTACGGTGCAGTTATTACTGATGTTCATGTTGATGACTTTTAGACACTGAAAGATTCCCAAATGCTTTTTTATTCCTTAAGCAATATCGAATTATATTTTTTCCAATTTTATTATAGATTAAATAATACTTTGAAATGGATTGAAAATCAGAGAGTCTATGTTCATCTCCTCATTTTTCAGATAAAGAAATGAAAATGCAAAGTGACTTGCTTAGAGTCACACACACTGGTGAGCAGCAGAGCTGGGATTACAATTTAGGTCTTTTGATTCCACTATATATATTATAATCTTTTAAAATTCATCCGGTTCACAGTGGTGTTTCCTTTTCAGTAGGTTTAATTTATGTTCTGCTGTGTATTTAGCACTAAGCTCCTTAATCTGCTTATGTGTGTGTTATGTGTGTGTAGATGTGTGTGTGTATAAGAGCAGAAGAAATACAAGAAATGGTACTAGTCTCCCAAGTACTTACAACCTAGTCAGGGATATGAGACCTACACAGGTAAAGCAATAATGTATGATACAGTTCAGTGATGTTTCCCAAAATTTATACTCATGAAAATCTCCGGGAATCTTGTTAAAATGCAGATTCTGATACAGTGGGTATGGGGTGAGTCCGAAGATTCTGCATTTCTTACAGACTCTCAGGTGAAGCCTATTCTGTCAGAAGAGACATTCTCTGAATAATAAGGTAAGGCAGGAGATAATTAAGGGGCAAATTATGTGGTATAATTATAAGACATGAAGGAGTCAAGAGTAATGAAGGGTAATCAGGGCTATTTTATGGAACACATGGAATTTGAGCTCATCTTGAGTAATGGTCTGACTTTGACTTGGTGAAAGAATTAGACAAAGGAATAAAGTGAGCTCAGAGTGGAGGCACAGGGGCAGGAATGGGTGAAATGTGCTTGTGGGATGGTGAAGAAACCAGTCTGCCTGGATTGGACAGGGTAAGGTTGCTGTGGGAGGTAGCCCCTGAGATGGCTCCCATGGACTTTGCCTTCTAGTATTTATTCCCTTGTGCGATGCTGTCTTTTGTGTCTGGCCTGGTTCTGGTGACTTGCTTCTAAGGAAGAGAATACAGCAAAAGTGAAGGGGTGCCATTCCCAAGATTAGGTCACAAAGAGACTGACTTCAGTCCTGCTCACTCTGTTGCACCATCACTTTCTCTGAAGGAAGCCAGCTGACATGGGATGAGCTGCCCTGGAGAGTGGGCATGGGAGCTGATGTGATGTCCCAGGTCAATAGCTAGCGAGGATCTGAGATGCTGCAACAGCTGCGTTAGTGAGTTGAAAGTATATCCTTTCTGAATCAAACCCTGAGATGGCTATAGCCTTGACAGACATGGAGAGACTGAGCCAGAGGACACAGCAAAGCCACTCCCGGATTCCTGGCCCACAGAAACTGAAATAATGTTTGCTGTTTTAAGATGCTAAATTTAGAGGTAGTTTGTTACACTGCCAGGGATAACTAATGTAGTTGGAAGTAATTTTGAAAGGAGAAGGAGGTGATGTGAGATCTAATTGTGGAGCAGGGAGAGGCTTGAAAGACTGGTACAGCAATTACGACATGATATGAAAACAATTTTATGTTTTAAGTTCTCGCTAACCGCCCCTCCCCCCAGAACTTTATAGATATATAATTCATATATCAAATAATTCACTCATTTACTTCTTTTTCTTCTTTTGTTCTCTTATGATTTGGTGACTCTTTAATATTATGTTTAAATTCCTTTTTCTTTTTTGTGTGTATATCTATCATAGTTTCTTGGTTTGCAGTTACCATCGGATTTGGTATAATATTCCATATATGTATGTGATTGCTTTAAGTTGCTGATGTCTTATTTTCAGACACATTTTAAATACTCTGCATTTGTACTCTTCTCCCCTCACAATTACTGGTTTTGATATCATATTCTACATTTGTTTTGTGTGTCTCTTAACTGCTTATTGTGGTTACAGATACTTTTACTACTATTGTCTTTTACCCTTCTTACTAGTTTGTGTCAGATAATTTCCTACCTTTATTGTGTTTGCCTTTACCAGTGAGCTTTTCCATTTTGTAATTTCCTGTAGCTGTGACTTTTCTTTTCTGCCTAGAGAAGTTCCTTTAATATTTGTTATAAAGCTAGTTTGGTGGTGCTGAATTCTTTTAGCTTTTGCTTGTCTGTAGAGCTTTTGATTGCTCCATTAAATCTGAGTGAGAGCCTTGCTGAGTAGAGAGTTCTTGGTTGTAGGTTTTTCCCTTTCATCACTTTGAATACATTGTGCCACTCCCTTCTGGCCTGCAGAGTTTCTTCTGAAAAATCAGCTTATAGTCTTATCGTAGTTCCTTTGTATGTTATTTGTTGCTTTTCCCTTGATACTTTTAATATTGTCTCTTTATCTTTAATTTTTAACATTTTAATTATAATATGTTTTGGTGTTCTTCTTTTTGGGTTAATCCTTTAGGGACTCTCTGCACTTCTTGGTCTTGGGTGATGGTTTCCTTTCCCAGCTTAGGGAAGTTTTCGCTATTATGTCTTCAAATATTTTCTCAGGTCCTTTCTCTCTTTCTTCTGGGGACCCCTATAATGCAAATGTTAGTGTGCTTTTATATTGTCCCAGAGATCTCTTAAACTGTATTCATTTCTTTTCATTCTTTTTTTTTTTCCTGTTCTATGGCAGTGATTTCCACTACTCTGTCTTCCAGTTCACTGATTGGTTCTTCTGCCTCTCTTAGTCTACTATTGCTTCCTTCTAGTGTATTTTTCATTTCAGTTATTGTATTCCTCATCTCTGTTTGGTTGTTCTTTATTTTTATCTATTTAATTTACTAATTTAAAGCATACAACTCATTGGCTTTTAGTGTGTTCATGGAGTTATGAAACTGTCACCACAATCCATTTTTGGATACTTCCATAATCCCTCAAAAAAATCATGTACCCATTAGCAATCACACCCCATTTCCTTCCCAACCTCCCAGTCTCAGGCAACCACAAATCTACTTTCTGCCTCTATGGATTTTCTTATTCTGGATATTTCAGATGAATAGAATAATGTATGTGGACTTTTTGTGTCTGGCTTCTTAGCATAATATTTTAAGGTTTTTCTGTGTTGTAGCACATATCAGTATATTATGACATTTTAATGCCAAATAATATTACATTGTATGGGTATACTACATTTTGTTCATCTCTTTATCAGTTCATAGTTGTTTGGGTTATTTCTACCTTTTGACTATTACAAATAATGTTGCTATGAACATTCATCTAAAAGATTTTGTGTGGACTGTGTTTTCATTTCTCTAGGGTATATGCCTACAAGTAGAATTTGTGGGTCATATCATAACTTCACGTTTAACATTTTAAGGAACTGTCAAATTGTTTTCCAAAGTGGCTGCACCATTTAACATTTCCTCTAGAAATGTATGAGGGCTCTAATTTCTCTATATCCTCACCAATACTTGTTACTACTATCTGTCTTTCTAATTATATCCATCCTGGTGTGTATGAAGTAGTATGTCTCTGTGATTTTGATTTGTATTTCTCTAATGACTAATGAGCCCAAGCATCTTTTCATGTGCATATTTGCCATTTGTATATCTTCCTCAGAGAAATATTCAAATCCTTTTTCCGTTTTTAAATCGGTTATTTGTCTTTTTATTATTGAGTAGTAAGAGTTCTTTATATATTCTATGTACACATCTCTTATCATGTATGTGATTTGCAAAAATATTCTGCCATTCTGTGGATTGTCTTTTAAAGGTGTCCTTCAAAGCACAACTGGTTTTAATTTTGATGAAATCTGATTTATATATATTTTTTCTCTAGTCACTTATGCTTTTAGTATTATATCTAAGAAAGCTTTGCCTTGCCCCAGGTCACCAAGATTTAATCCTATGTCTTCTTCTAGGATCTTTGTAGTTTTAGCTCTTACATGTACATCTAATATACATTTGGAGTTAACTTTTGCTTATGGTGTAAGGAAGAGGTTCAACTTCATTCTTTTACATGTGTATATACAGTTTTCCTAGCACTATTTCTTGAAAAGACCATTTTCCCCCATGAAATTGTCTTATGCTCTTATTGAAAATCAACTGGCCATAAATGTGAGGATTTATTTTAATAATTTTATTAAAAATATTATCTTTAATGATTCATTTTATTCTTAATTATTTTAATTCAGTTTTATTAATTTTAATCCATTTATCTATGTCTGTTCTTTTGCCAGTACCACACTGTCTTGATTACCTTAGCTTTGTAGTTTTTTATAATTGAAATATAGTCAGTTTATAATGTTGTGTCAATTTCTAGTGTACAGCATAATATTTCAGTCATACATATACATACATATATTCATTTTCATATTCTTTTTCATTATAGGTTACTATAAGATATTGAATATAGTTCACTGTGCTATACAGAAGAAACTTGCTGTTTACCTATTTTATATACAATAGTTAGTATCTGCAAATCTCAATCTCCCAATTTATCCTTTCCCACACCTTTCCCCCAGGTAACCATAAGTTTATTTTCTATGTCTGTGAGTCTGTTTCTGTTTTGTAAATAAGTTCATTTGTCTCTTTTTTTTAGATTCCACATATAAGTGATATCATATGGTATTTTTCTTTCTCTTTCTGGCTTACTTCACATAGAATGACAATCTCCAGTTCCATCCATGTTGTTGCAAATGGCATTATTTTATTCTTTTTTATGGCTGAGTAGTATTCCATTGTATAAATATACCACAACTTCTTAATCTAGTCATCTGTCAATGGACATTTAGGTTGCTTCCATGTCTTAACTGTTGTAAATAGTGCTTCTATGAGTATTGGAGTGCATGTTTCTTCTCCAATTAGTGATTCTCAACTATAAATTTTCTTCTAAACATTGCTTTATTTGCATACTATGTTTTAATAGTTTTAGTATGTTGGGCTTTATTTTCATTCATCTCAAAGATTTTTAAATTTCTCTTTTTGTGATTTCTTCTTTGATCTACTGGTTATTTAGCAAGGCGTTATTAAATGTGCACATATTTACAAGTGTTCTAAGTTTCTTTGTTATGGATTTCTAATTTTATTCAATTTTGGTTAGCAGATGCACTTTGTATGATTTCAGTCTTTTTAAATTTATTGAGGCTTGTTTTATCATCTAGCATATGATGGATCCTGGAGAAACTTTCAAGTCGGCTTTGGAAGAATACATGTTTTACAGTTGTTGGTTAGAGCATTCTATATATGTCTGTCAAGTCTAGTTTTTTTTATAGTGTTGTTTAATTCTTCTGTTTCCTTTTTGATCTTCTCTCTAATTTTTCTGTCCTTCTAGAAAGAAATAACAATTATTGTTGTTGAGTTATCTATTCCCCTCTTCAATTCTGTCAGCTTTTATTCTATGTATTTTGGGGGCTCTGTTGTTAAATGCATATATTTATAGTTGTTACATGTTTATAATAGATTGATCATTTTATCATTATAAAATGTCTCTCTTTATCTCTAGTAACTTTTTTTTTGTTGTTTGTTTGTTTTAAAGTTTGTTTTGGCTGATATTAGTGTAGCTACTTCAGCTTTCTTGTGATTGTTTTTCGCATCATGTGTGTCTCCCAGTCCTTTTTCTTACACCCTTTTATATCTTTGAATTTACAGGGTCTCTTCTGCAGAGCAAATAGTTGGACCTTGTTTTTAACCCAGTCTGACAATCTGACTTTGATTGAGTTTTTTAAATTCATTTACATTTAATGGCTATTACTGATACAGTTGGACTTATGTTCGCTATCTTGCTATTTATTTTCTATATGTCTCATGTTTTTTTCTGTTCCTCTGTTACTGCTTTCTTTTGCATCAAATGAAGTTTCTAGTGTAACATTTTAATCCTCTTAATGAGTTTTTTCCACTATTTTAAAGTCATTTTCTAATAAAATAAGGAAAGCAGTTTCTTATGTGTGGAGAAATAGCCCTATTGGATGGATCTATCTATCAGTATTTATTAATCATCAGTGTGGGAAAGCATGAGTAAATTTGTGTGTGTGTGGGAGAGGGGAAAAGAAGAGGAGAGGGGGAAAGAGGAAGAGAGGGAGAAAGGGAGATAAAGGGAGCGAGCAAGAGTGCAGGCAGATGTTTTTGATTCTTGTAGAAATATTGTTGGGAGGAGAGCCGTGCTAGGTTGAGGTAAACATTGCTGGAAGACGATGAAGGTCCTTCAAGCAAGGAACTCCAATTTCATATCATAGGAAGTAGGGAGTCTTCATGTAAGCTGACATCTAATAGGATAGCTTAAAGATACCAGGTAGGTGATCATCATGTTGGCAATTAAGAAGAAAGAACCTTTAAGTGTGCATTGAACAGTCAAAATTTTCTCTTCACCTTGAGTAAGATTGATTTTGTCAAGGTCACTCCTATTTGAAAGCAGAAGTGTTTTCATGATTGAATCTGATCTTGATCTACTGATAGCTGCTTAATTTACACAGTTAGGGCTTTTTCCCTGTATGGAGACTGTCCAATCATGATTGCTTCTCACATTTTTCCTCAGGGAAAGAATCTATATTTATATTAATGGCTTCAAAGTGGTCACAAGGTAATTGATTGCTGTTTGCCCTTTTTAATTTGTAGCTATTTGTCCTTCACTTTGTTTCTCAAAAACATTTCTTGGCACAGTTTCACAAATGAAAGCCCTGTTTTCCAGATCTAGGCAGCTGCTATGCTTTGGATCTGTGATTTTTACCATCACACAAATTCAGGGTTGACTTTGGAGGATGATTAAGAAGCTCTATACTTGAAAGAAAGCTTATTGCTTAAAGTAGCTCATAGTTGATGGTATATCATTCATATGAGCTTTCAAACTTGGCTTCTGTGGCTGTTTCCTTTTCTACATACTCTGTTCTGCTTTCCCTCACTCTCCCACCATCCCAAATTCTGCTTTGGTCTCTGATGAAGTTCTCTGTTAAGCACAAGAGCATTGTGCTTTTGTAGAAGCAAATAACTGGATGAAGATTAGGCTATTTTAATTTTGAAACTCCAAACTTTAACAAATGCAGTGAAAAGCCTTCAAAAATATTAGTCATTACTGCTTAAAACAACCCTGGGAAGTGAGTCAGTGTTTTATTATTCTCTGTTGGATGTTATTAGCTAGAGACAATCAGAAGTCAAGGGAAGGTTAAATCATTTGTATAGAACTCAGGTGAAGAATCCAGAGTTAAAATCCAGGTCCTTGTATCCTGACACTCTTTTTCTCTGGATCATTTTTCTCTCTCAAACAGCATTGTGTTCGCCAGTATATTATTAGCAGTTGACTTGATACTTGTTTTCATGATGGAAACAAGAGGAAAAAAGGTTTACATTTTTTTGTCATCCAGTGGATTAAAAATTGATCACATGAATGGGGGAAGTGTGGCAGAAGTAATTCTTCCCTCTGGGATGAAGTCAGAACCCTGCATTATGCTTCTGGCTTTTCAGTGCTGAGCATGGCTCACATCCCTACATGTCTCTTGAGTTTGCGATCCTCCACATGTGAGATGGAGCTCATCGTAAATGTGTTGCTGTGAGCAGGTATTGTCTGGAATGCTTTATTATATAATCATATCACCTGGGCTTGTAGTTGAATGGTGAAGGTGGGAAAGAAGCCACAGGATATGCTCATCAGCCTGGCCATGGACAATCTTAACTATCTGTGTTCTCACAACCCCCCCACAAACTCTCTTTTTATACTTTCAGTTAAAAGAAATTTCCTTGATTCAAAGATGCTATAAATTTTAAGATGCATCATCAGTTTAATAGCATCATCAGGGAAAAGTTTCTATATCAAATGTGTATGCCTATGGAAAGAGGTATCGCAATTTGAGAAATGTTAATATGGGAAGGATGTATCTTAGAATAAAGGCAATGAGGTGCTTGTTCAAAACTTCTCCACCATTTTCTCTTTTCTAATGAACTCTGCCTCCCCAAGTGCCCTGAGAAAGGAATAAGAAGAGAGGGTCCCTATCAGCTGGCAGGCCCATTGGTTGTCTGTGCTGGTGGTCCCAATTCACAGTGTGGTATCTTCTGGGTATCTACAGCATGTGTTATATTATAATTATGTATTTCTCTGCATTAGTAAATACACTTCAAAGCCAGAAAATTCTAAACTCTGAAAAGATAAACAAAAGACAAAGACAAAAGCCCTAAATGCTTGACTGAACCTTACAGTTAATGAAATATTCATTTACTAGGTAAATAGTAATACAGGCTCATTGTTTTGTATGTTTCCATCTGGTGCCCTTTCAATGAGAGATACATTTTTCCTTCCACTTTTTAAATCTTTAAAGAAATATAGTAAGAGATGATGCAAGAATCTGTGTCATAGAAGATTAACATAGGCTATAAATCTGTGGTGTCTCTGACCTCTCACTTTCTTTTGGGTAGTTTTATTGTTTATTTATTTATTTGTTTTAATACAGACTGATTTTATTATGTTCCCATGGTGTCACATTGCTCAATTTCAGTTGCTTGCTTCTGGTTGAGATGTTTGATTTTGTTACAGCAAATGAAAACAAAACCCAGCCCATGTGTCTGGTGAGAACAGTAGAATGTGGGGATGTCAGCACATTGGACTAAGAAAATATATTGGTCCTGCGGTGTGTTGTTGATTAAAGATGCCCTTATGTGGTCTTCCAAGGCTCTTCTGCTGTGGTTCTCACCTGAAGTAGGATTTAGATAGAGCTTTTTCCAATTAGACATACCATATTGCCCTCCAAAGATTCTGGCACATGGGTTTAGAGGGATGTTTTAAGGTACCAAATACAGGCACAGGTATATGAAAAAGCTCTGTGACTAATTTTGATCTCTTTTGTCTTGCCTTATTCTTGATTCAAAAACTAATGATCTACTATAAAATGGAATTTCCACAATGAGATTTTCTTGGTAGTAAACAAAGGAGGATATTTTATGAAATCTTACGTGCTGAGAATCAGAGACCCTTTCCAGTGAAATAATAGGTTTTATCTTATATTCCTAATAGTTGTTCCCATTATAGTCCTGTGTTACCTAGTGACCCTGTAACTGAATACTCTCTTTTGCTGGAATGAAGCCTTTTTCTTCCTGTCAATTTCTTCACCATCTTCCTCCTTAAACTAAGTTCATGTCTAAATCTACTAATTCCATTTCTTTGTCTGGGTAATGTTTTATGATTTCTAAATCATTATTTTGTACTTAAAGGTCAGTGCTGGTCTGATATCTTCTCTGAAACTTCCCTCAACTTCTTTTGTTCGTGGAAATGTCTTGATGAATTCTAAATGAATTCTCTAGCATTTATTGTTTTCATCTCACACCTGACATTTACCGGTTTGTGGTTTTTTTTTCCCTAGTTGTTTTCTGTGTTTTATCTGCATTTTCAAGGATCTTTAACATTCCAACAGAGCATGTAAAATATTGTATATTGTTTTTAAACTTGGTAGAGCTTAACATACTATTCAATACATCCTAATATCCTGGTGATGGCTAGTTAAGTTGAATTGAGCTTTTTCTTCAGATTTTGATTTTACAGTAATGTTCTTATTGAAAGTTCCCAACCACTTGCATAGAAAATATGAGTCTGAAATATGTTTGAATGTCAGTGAGTTAGCATCATTATAGTCTTATGTCTCATTGAATAATGTTAAGTGCCTGGGTATGCATGAGATTAGACTAGGCATAAATTACTTAGAAGACAGAATTTCTGCCTTCTTAGAGAATTAAATTTACATTAACATTGCACCTAATGAGCATAATCTTTTTTTATAAGGGCCAAGATTTAAAATAAATATTGATATTTTCTTATATGACATTATGGAAAGCCATAAAATAATTTTACTGTGCAAGTATAGTAAACATATTCATGTAGTCATTGGTGATATACTATCTATGAGTATATTTAGAAATGCATGCTTAAAACCTTTAATTGAAACCATTGATTTATGAAAGCAAACATAAAATGAAGAAATAGAGCAGAAAGAAGGCCTTGGTACAGTGTTAAGTTTGGTTTGTAAAATATTCAGATATTTATCATTGCTGGATTACACATATTGATTGGAAACCAACGTTTTTCTTTCATTTATTACAAGAAAGACACACTTCAGTTTTAAATTTATAACATTCTTTCATTCAGTATCAATTGCTTGACTATGGTTAGTATTCACCAGTGCATTTACTGTGTTGTAACTCACACATTCAATCCGTATTTGTATTTAGATGTTTGAAAACACAAGAGGAACTCAGTGAGAATATGATTCAGTCATTCTTTTTAATACCAGTCATTCGGAAAATTAAAGTGTAACGGATAACTTGATCATCTTCCAGCTCTACCCTTGCCTCTGGGCACAATCATGCAGAATTGGTTTTGGGAGAAAAAGGTTGTTGCCTGCTTTCAATTGCTTATGAGATTTAAAGCTTTTTAACTTGCCTTCTTGTCAGGAAAAAGAGGCTGCTTTATCTCAAAATCAAAACGAGATTTTCAAGATTGAGAGGTGAAGGTTCAAGTGAAAGTTTCAAGTGATGAAGAGAAATTACTGACCGTGGTTTCTGAGAGAAAACCTGTCAGGTGTTAATGATTTCCCACTGTGCTGTGGGACATTTGTGTTTTTCCTACTTAGGCTTCATGATGGTATCAGCTGTTTTCATCAGTTTAGGTAGACAGACTCCTCAACAGTAACTATCTTTCCCCCTTCACTCTGTTCTTTTCCCTTCTGAATCAGAAATGATTTTGCACTTGTTTTATTTCTGTTCCATCTCTCAGGGCCTTTATCCCCAGTCCACACTCCTACAGTGAGAGCATGTCATCTCTCTGTAGTCTCTGGAGAGCTAATCAAGGATTAATCACTCTTCCTCATTCAGTCAGGTTTAGCCCTTTTATTCTCCTTTTGTGTCCTGGGCAAGGAGTATGAAATAACGTTGTTCTAGGAAGGATTTATGGCTAAATTTCCTCATTTTTGGGTTCAGTGACCCTTTCAGAATGTGACAAATGCTGTAGCTCCTCTATCCATTACAAAGCACAAATGGAAATTTCAACATACTATTTCGTTTGCTGCGTGGACTCCCCATTCTTCCCAAATCTGTCTGTAGACCTCTGATTAAGAAGCCCTATGTAGCCTTAGGCTATAAGGGGCTTTATTATTTTTTTTTCTAGTAGATTTAATTGTAAGATGGCCATGTGGGCATTAGATGAGCAGGTAGTTAAGGTAAGGAAAAAGAAACTAATTCCATATAAATATCTTGGTGCCTGTGATGAAATAACAGCAGCCTCTGAGAAAAGGGGTCGATTGGTCACTCAAAACAGTCTTTATCTATTTGTGTTTTTAGGGTGGTTTATTTCAGGGATAAAAAGGACTCTGAAGACCACATACCCATTCTACAGTAGCATGTTATAGCAACATCAGTTCCGGACATTTGAAAATTTAAATCTCACATTAATATGAAACATGAAATGAAGAGTGGTATACTGTTCAGTTTATATTAAATATCTTGGTAAAATGATTGATTCATGGTCAAAAATAATACTCGCTCTTGAAATATAAATGTTTATTCATATAACAAAATCAACTCAAAGTCTAACTGAGATTTTGAAAAATTCTCATCTGGAGGGCAGTCATTGGAAAGTAGGCTTAGAAGTTCCTTCAAAGCAGAGGCTCTCTCTGAGAGAATATGACCTTGAAGAGTCAGTAGCTACCTTAGACTCTAACTGATTGCCACTATTAACACAACAGGGTGACCAACTTTTTGCGATTTGCCCTGGACTTTCCCAGGTTTAGCACTGGGAACTCCCTTTCTTTCCCCCTGCCTGTCCCAGTCCCAGACAAACTGAGATGATTGGTCTGCGATTAGATGCATGATCTTGAATCACAGACTTTGAATTCTCCTGGTCTTCAGTTTTCTTGTGTATAAAATGAAGAGGATGGCTAGATGGCCAATGATCCTTACAGGTCCAAGGGCTGATTTTATCCTCCAGTCATGTTTCCTTTCCCTTTCTCATTTAGATATCCATGAAAATCTTGGAGATTAATTCCTTATTTATCTTTGTACTCTACTCTACTTTTAATTTATAGCACATCAGTTCAGCACAAGGCTTAACTTCCTTCAGTGAGCCAGACACAACTCTTAGGAATTTTTGGCAATCAAGATACAGACTTAAGTTGGCATACTTACAGAAAAGGTGGTGAGATCTGTTGTTCACTATAATCCAGGTAATCTGCTGGCAGAAACTCAAATTGCACACATACTCTGAGTTGAGAGACTAGGAAGGGGAGTTGCAGAGAGCTTTTAGAGGCAAAAGAGAACTGTTGGTTTAGTATTTTTTTTTAAGTTTTAATGAAATATATTTCACATATCATACAATTTACACATGTAAGGTATACAATTCATTGGTTTTCAGTCTATTCAGATATATATTCAAGTATCACCACAGTCAGTTTAAAAAAATCTCATCACTCAGAAGGAAACCCTATATTTTTCAGCTCTTGACTCCCTATTCTAACAGTTCATATGCTGAGCCCTAAATAACTGCTTTCTATCTCTAGATTTGCTTATTCTGGATATTTCATATAGGTAGAATCATTTTATATGTGATCTTTTGGGACCAGCTTCTTTTAATCAGTAGAATGTTTTCAAGATTAATTCATATCATAGCATATATTATACTTCATTCCTTTATTATGGATGAATAACATTCCGTTGTGTGGCTACACCACCCTTTGTTTATATATTCATCAGTTTGTTACTGAGTGCAAGCTTGTACTGCTCGCCTCATGACAGGCTAATGGATTAAGAGACAAAGTGTTGGGGCAAGGAATAGCGACTTTATTCAGAATGCCAACAGAACAAGAAAATAGTGAACTAGTGTCCCAAACAACAGTTTTCCCTGAGTCAGAATTCAGGCTTCTTTTATACTAAAAGAAAGGGGGTGGAGTCTTGGTTCTGGATGTGTTAATTTCTTCCTGCCTGCAACCATTCACAGGTGAGCCTGGTCAAGAGGTTTCCCATGAGCTAAACAAAGGTATTTTAGCTTAACACTTATTACTTAGGAGGCAGTGTTCCCAGAGATGGGCAATTATGTATAATTCAAGCTTATAGGCAATACCTACTACAAGCTTATGAACATTTTGATTGTTTCTAGTTTTTGGCTATCAAGAATAATGCTGTTGTAAACACTTATGTACAACTTTTTATGGACGTGTGTTTTCATTTCTCTTATATACCTAGGAGTGGAATTTTGGGTCATATGGTAACTTTATGTTTAACTATTTAACCATTTGAGAAACTGCCAAACTGTTATCCAAAGTGACTGCTGCAGCTTCCATTCCCAGATTCTCATATAAGCATGGAGTTTCTGATTTCTCCACTTCTTTGCCAATACTTCCTAATGACTAATGATGTTGAGCATTTCTTCATGTGATTATTGGCAATTCATATATTATTTTTAGAAAATATCTATTCATATCCTTTGTCCACTTAAAAATTGAGTTTTTTGTCTTTTATTATTAAGTTGTAAGAGTTCTTTATATATTCTAGATACAGGTCTCTTATCAGATAAGTAATTTCCAAAACTTTTCTCCTATTCCATGGGTTGTATTTTCACTTTCTTGATAGTATCCTTGCCTTGGTCCTGTTATTAGGGGAAAAGCATCTAGTCTTTCATCATTAAGTAGGATGCTAGCTGTGAGGTTTTCAAAGATGTCCTTTATCAGGTTGAAGAAATTCTATTCTTAGTTGGATTTTTTAAAATCATTAAAAGGTGTTGGATTTGTCAAATGCTTTTTCTGCTTTATAGAAAAGATCATGGGGTTTTGTTTTTTATTCTACTGATATGTAATCAGTTAATTACATTAATTGATTTTCAGATGTTAATTCAACCTTGAATGCCTGGGATAAATTTCACTTGGTCATGTGTTGCTGCATTCAGTTTGCTGTTTTGTTGAGGATTTTTGCATCCACATTTATAAGTGGTATTGGCCTGTCATTGTCTTGTGATGTCTTTGTCTGGTTTTGTCGTTCAGTATTATACTGTCCTCATAATAACAGTTGGGAAGTTTCTTTTCTGTTTTATGAAGAGTTTGTGAAGAATTGTTATTAATTCTTTGTTAAATGTTAGGCAGAATTTATTGGTGGGGCCATCTGGGCCTGGATTTTTCCTGGAAGTCCTTTTTATTTCTTTAAGGTTGTTAGTAACGTTTCATTTTTAATTTCTGATTCTGATAATTTGAGTATTCTTTCTAATAATTTGACTACAAGTGTAGATAAACAATTAGTCAATTTTGTTGATTTTCAAAGTACTCATTTTTTGTTTTATTGATTTTCTCTGTTTTTAATTGTATGTTTTATTATTTCCATGCTAGGCTTTATTATTTTCTTCCTTCTTGCTTTAGGTTTAATTTGCTCTTCATTTTTTTTTTTTTTTTTTGATGTCTTAAAGTTGAAGAAAGTTGAAGGGTTGGTTTTGATTTGAGATCTTTCTTTTAAAAAAAAATATAGGTATTTACAGCTATAGAGTTCCCTCAAAGCACTTTTTTAGCTGAATTCCATATATTCTGCTATATGTTATATCTTCATTTTTTAATTCATCTCAAAATACTTTAAAATTTCTCTTTTGATTTCTTCTTTGACCCATTGGTTTTTGAGGAGCATGTTGTTTATTATCCACATGTTTTTGAGTTTCTCAGAAATTTTTTTGTTACTGATTTCTAATTTTATTCTATTGTGGTTGGAGAACATACTTTGGATGATTTCAGTCCATTAAAATGTATCAAGGCTTGTTTTATGGCCTAGCATATGTTCTGTCCTGGAGAATGTTTCAGGTGCGTTTGAGAAGAATGTATTTTCTGCCATTGCTTGGTGGAATGTTTTATAGATGTCTGTTTTGTCTAGTTGGTTCTCAGTGTTATTTAAGTCTCTGTTTCCATGTTGATCCTGTGCCTATTTGTTCTGTCCATTATTGGAGGTGGTCTGTTGAAGTCTCCAACTATTCCTTCTGTGGTATTGAATTTTGAATTTCCGATGGCATGCTAAATCTGTTTATTTTTGGAGTTGGAAATATACCAAGATTTTCAGTTCTGTCTGTATTGCTACATCTTTGGCTGCAGGATTCTTTCGTTTAGGCCACTCTTAACTTCACTTTCAAGGCTCATTTGTAAATGTAATCATTATGATAAAGTTAATGACCCCAAATTTGTTGTATCTGATTGCCTAGGGATTCAAACATGTGGGCAGGAGTTTATTCCGACAGAGGGACCATTGTTAATTAGAAATATAATATAAGAAGCATCTTTATCACAAAAAAATGATAAAGTAGATGGTAGCATAGTCCTTACTCAGACTGAAAAGAGGGAGATGATAATAGAAATAGTAATTATTTTGATATTGGAATAATGCTCACTCACCTAAGGGGCAAGGGACTATAAAATGAAATTCTTTAAAGTTTGAAAGTATTGATTATTCTATTTATTTTTTTCCCTCTTAGCCTATAGAACAATGCATAACAAAAACTCATGTTTGTATTTTGTGTTTTGAGGTAGAGCAATTTCTTTTTTCTTTTTCCTTTTGTAATTATAAGCTAATTACAGAAAAGAAAACTTAGTTTTTTACTGGGGACCAGTCAGAGTATTTTAGTCCCTTTCCTTTAATTTGTAGGATCAGTTTGTACCTAAGTGTGTGTACTGGGCACACTCTTACTCCCAAGCAATCTAATATCTCTGAAGACCCTTTCTATTTCCTCCCTCTCTTAAGAAGGTGATGAATGTAGTTAGGGATTGGAAGTTAACATGTGAGATGGTCTATCTTATTCTGACTGAGTGTGAGGGAGCTGGTTTGGTTAACTTTGTATTCTAGGTCATGGAATTCATAGAATTGACTATCTTACTACATCTTTTAAGATGTAGGTGTTTAAATGACTTATTGAGATATTCTTATAGTAGATGAAATGTGACTATAAAAATAAAACATAAAAATATATCTATATTTCTATATTCAAATGAATATTGTCTTTTCTTAACAGTAAATATGTGGTGCAATGCTACAATCGCTAATTTCTGGAACTTCTGTTTTAATGTTGCCTTCTAAAGGACATTTCTGGGGGAATCACTGCTCTGGCTGATGACTGCATGCTGTTCTTGAGTTCAAACCAGATCACTCAGATTAATTGATTTATTAGACCTACATCTGAAGAGTTTTGGATGTTTCTCAAATAAAATATATGCCCCCTCCCCACATCAGATAAAAGACTTGTCAACTGTCTTTTATTATCATTATACTGAATTAGTGTACTGAGCCCAAATGGATAAAGGTTTCTTCTAGTATTCTAAGGAGCAATTGAAAGCAGGGGCCTATGCAAAACTGAATCATTGTACAGAATTTTTAAAATAATATTCTTTCCAACCACATTTATTATAAACATACAGTGTGCCAGCTACCGTAGCATTGTAGGTTGGCCAAGGAATCTAACCACCATTCACAGCACTGTTTCTATTGCAATTTGTATCGAGGTTCAAAACAACAATCTACATCCTTTTAGAACACAGTTTGCTCAAAAACTAGAGGTAGCCTCGACTTTGAGTTCCTGCCAAATTAAATGTTTAACTTTTGTGGCCACAAATCCCATGAAACAACAAGACTGCCTTGAAGCCTTCCCATAGTTTCTATTACCAGGCATAAGACGTATTTCAAAACAGTGCAGATGTTAGGGATGAAGTCAGCAGCACCACAGAGAAGGGAAATTCATATCGTGATAGCAAACAAATAGAACCATGTTTTAATCATATGATGTTTTGGACTTCTCAGACAACACATATTATATGATGTTCTGTTGTTTTATGCTTTTCCTTTGGGCCCTCAAGGATTAAGGCAGACTCTCTCTCTAAGGACCAGAGCAGGGTGAATTTATCTTGGAAACTAATGCTGATGACCAAAAAGTAGATTTCCTTCTGACTGGTTAGTAGTTGTTTCATTTGGTATAGACTGTAGATTGAAAGACTATGAAGTTGAAATTTTACGAACAATAAAACTTATATTTATATTTTGTGTCCAATCAATATTTGGTACTTTCATAGTCATGGCAGCTCTGTAAATGGACAGGGTTGGGCATGAAGTACCTGGAAGGGAGGGGAGGAGGCAGTAGTAACAACTGCCTTGTTATTGTGTTAGCGTGGGCTTCCCTGTCTAGCCCTGCCTCCCACTCTTCCTTGTTGTGTTACCTTTATGTTTTCAGGATCTCCTTGGTGATAGCAAATGTGGCTGGATGTGAATTGAGGGGGCAGGGTATTTGTTGCCCTAGACTTTGCCAAGACCTAGCTGGGTGCCAGAAGAGAAAATTGGATCTCCAGAAGGAGGTAGTGTGGTTGGAAATATGTGGGAGGGTGTTAACATCTAGTTTATTTCCTGCAAATCGCCCAACTCTGTCTCATAAGCTTTTCTTTTTCCAAGACATCTCTGTGCTTTTCTTCTCAAATTGTACATTGTAGAACACTAAGGGAAATTAAAAGGTGATTAAATTCTGCAAATGAAGATCAGCTTCATGATCTAAATCATGTAACTTCTTAGAGACAGAACTGTGGGGAGAATCCAGGTGTCTTCCATACAGTATATCTTTCCAGTAGACCATGGTGGCCTCTTTCCTGGCATCCTAAACCCTGTTTTGTAGAGCCAGTAGGTCTTAGCATGATTAAAAATATTTTAAGACATTCTCCTCCTTTTCCAAACACACACATAGAAATACTTTTGTCAGCAATTGAGAGGGTTTTGTTATCAAACCAGGTTCGTTTGGCTGACACACAATAAATCAAACCCTGAGATGCTGAGGTTTGAATCAGAGAAAGGATTTATTCACGGAGCAGCCAAGTGAGGAGATAGTAGAACAAATCTCAGATCTGAAAAATCTCAGAAAGAAGCAGGGTGGTCTTAGGCATGGGAAAAGGTGATTGGAGGTAGGGAAGAGGAAGGTGATTGGTGCTCTGTGCAGGTGTGTCTGGGTTACATGCTTCTTCATGGGATGCATGTTCAAAAATGGAGGTGCTTAGCATGATCTGAGGGTGGAGTTTCTGGCCCTCTGACTTCAAAAAGTCATTCACTGGACACCTGTGCAGGCCCAGTTTTAGGGTTGGTGGTCCCAACCAGCTTAGTCAGCTTGAACTGGGTACGAGCTGACTCCAAGTTCCTGGAAAACAACTTAGACCCCTGTTACTGTAGTGGTTCGTATGTCAAAGGCATTATCTATAAGAGTGGTGAAGGAGTCAAAATATAATTAAGACAAGTTTGGTCAATGAGGGTAGGTTACAAGCAGAAGGTTTTTTTTTTTTTTTTTTTTTTTAACAAGCTGTTCTCTTACCTGCTGTTCTGTAAGACAAGCTCAAGAATTTCTGTTAGTCATCAGTTTTTGTTAACCCTATGGGGCATGGTTTAAGACTGAGTTTTTTTAACCCTGTGGGGCATGGTTTCAGTTTCTTCTCTGAGACCCACTTTGTCCTACCGTCTCATTCTTTGAAACTTTTCCCTGAAATTACCCTTTTCTTACTGACATGGACTTGTTGAACTTCAGCTGGATTTCAACATTTTACCAGTAATACAGATTAGATGATAGTTTGATAAGTGGGAAAATGAATTCTAGTGGCATGGAATCCAGCCCTAGGGACTTTACAGTTTTGCTTAGGGCCTATTTTAGTTGCATTCTACTGTTTGTGAACAAAAAAAGATAGTGCCAGAAAATTGAAATGCAACCCATTTGCACATTGAATAGCTTACTGGGACCATTGCAGCCTTAGAAACTGTCTGTGGTGAACCTGGCAGTTCCAGGAATGTGGTCTGTCTTACAGAGCAGAGAGAGGGGAATGTGCTCCCTAAGTCTTATCCATTTACCACGTAACTTTCTGTGGACATCTAGGTTCTTACAATTCCACTCAGCTGAAATAGTCATCATTGGAAATTACTAAACTTGGAATCCTGCCCTACTCTGTTTAAGAGTTTAGGGATCCAAGGAGACATTGTTTTCAGGCATTTTCATTCAAAGAATGAACCTGATGCTGAGATGGTTAGATCTACCTCCTGGAGAGAATGAAAATAACAATTCTTTGTTTTCCCCATGAGAGCACCAACTGATAAGGAAAGATGCAGGAGCTGGTTCTGTGGCTAGTTTCTGTTGGGAATGCTTTCAGACAGGCAAAAATTTTAGGAATTGAAGAGAATATCTAAATAATAAGAAAATCCCTACTAATAGTCTCCCAGACATACTCAGGAATCCCAAACAAACAGAAAATGAATATTTCAAAGTGATTTTCAAAGGAATTTAATCAGACTGACATCCCAGAATGGGATAGGGGTGAGCATTATGTAGAAGGATGAAGTTCTTTTTAGAAAGGCTCATAAGAGAATATAAAAGAATCAGTCCAGGCAGTGGGGGACAGTATAGTTCTAGTAGTAGAGTGCATGCTTAGCATACACAAGGTCCTGGGTTCAACCCTGAATACCTCTTCTAAAAGATAAATAAACAGGTAAACCTGATTTCCTCCTCTGCATGAGGTCCTGAGTTCAATCCTCAGTACCTCCTCTAAAACATAAATAAGTAAACCTGATTACCTATTCTACCTGCCCCCCCTCCATCAGAATAGGGCCTCTAACAAGCTTAAGGAAGTTATGTGGTCCTTGGTAATAATTTTTAAAAGTTGTATGTTGAAATCGTAATATTTAGAATATATTAGGCTAAATAAAATCTATCTTTAAAGTTAGTTTCACTTTTTAAAAAATTTTCTTCACTAGAAAATGTGAATTGTACATGTGTTCACATTTGTGGCTTGCATTTATGTTTCTGTTGGACGGTGCTGAGTTAGACACTGCAGAACTGTGCCTTCTTGGACAGGTCATGTAATTGTCTGGGCTTTAGAACAAGTATCTGTGGAAGGCAGGAAATAAAGTTGGCCGGCTGGACCTGCATCTTGTATCCTTTGATAATATTTGCCTCATTTCCAAATTTGAATCCTTTCTCTGGTAAATGAGTGTTGAAAACTGTTTGTGATGAATGACAATTTTATATTTCTGAATCTGCATCATATAGTCTCTACCAATTCAGGTCCCACAACTTTAGCTTATTTGCACATAATCTCTAAATATAGCTCATTACTTGTGACAAGTAAATAGAGGAGTGTACCCCCAAATCTTGGGAAACCCAAGGGTGGAGAGTGTAGAGCAAGGGTCATAGAATGAGTCAGGGCCTGGGCTAGGATTAGCATCTCTGTGACTCATGGTCTCATTCTAACCACTAGACAATTCTCTTGAGAAATACTGAGGGTGATGGCCCTTTCCCTACCAGGGCACTGAGGATTGCTGAATCAGTATTTGTCAAGCTGACTGTGTAAGTGATAAAAGCTGGGTGGGAGCAGCACAGTTGGTGGATATTAGTGTGTGGTGCTGGGCTGTCTACATATGAGCTACAATAGACGATACATCACTGGTTTGCCACAAGAAACAGTGTGAGAACCCACTAATGTTCTCTTTAGTGAAACATGGAGGAAGTCCCACAGCAGAAGTGAAAATGTTACTTCCTACTTTAAATAATGTTTTCAAGATGCAAACATTGTATTTAGAGAAATACATACGAATAAGCCTAATACAGCTTTTACAAGGTTGAAACTTAGCACAGTTGGGTGGGAGTTAGAAGAATTGCACAGATTCACTTGCATGCCAGCAGGTATTTGTGCAGGGGTGTTGTCTCCTGACCAAGTTAGCTACACCTGTGCCAAAGGCATATTTAAGTTTTTGAAGAGCGTATTTGACAGAACTTAGCTTTATTCCTGTAATAGTTTATACACAACTTTCTTGTGGCAGTGATCACAGTGTTTTAGTTGTGTGTCAACATCTATGTCTTCAGTTATTCTTTGAACATCTCAAGGGAAGGTACTGTGTGATTTTCTTTCTGTTTCTCCCACACTAAACAATGTCTGCTACCTAGACAGCAGTTATAAAGGTTTGATGTATTGAGTAAGTCTTATTTATTTAGGCATAGGAGGCAGAAAGAGGGAAAAAGAACTCATGAACCACAGGAGCTTCTACTAAAAGAGACTCTAGTAGGTAGGGAGTCTAACTTCATCCTTTGAAATTTTAAAGCATCGGCCTATTCTTTGAACTGGAAAAGGGCAGAAGGAAGATGAAATTTTGAACATACAAATCTAAGCTCACAGTTTACCTTGAGGTAGACAGTTGAGAAGTAAAATATTTGGGGTAAGAAATGAACAGGAGTGAGGTGTTAGAGCCTGGAAGCTAGAAAGGAGAAAAGAAGGGTTTGGGGAAGGTGGAGAGGCTGAAGAGTTGGTACGGAGTGGATGAGAGATGAATAATCATTGCAGGATATGGCTAGTGGGTTTTTCAAACAGCGAGTCTAATATTCAGTTTTAAGTTTTTGTACTGTGTTGTTCATATAAATTTTTACTGTATTGTAATCTCTGTCCATAACTACCCCTACCACCCCCATTTAGTGCAAATTTGCAGCACAGAATTTGGTAATGGTGCTTGGGAATGAAGAAACTGAAGCAGTTTCTAGCCAGGAATGGGAGTGTGAACATCTTTCAAAGGCAGCCAGTACAGGAAGGAAGATCCAATATGGAACTTAGAAACAGGGCATTATGAAAACATATACGAGCAACATTACACACTATACATACTCTCTCCTTAGATTAAAAGATACATTCTTCTAATTCCACAAAAGGAACGTTGGCTCAAGGGCAACAATTTTTCAAACAGTTTTTCAGTTTTCCCCAAAATTGCCTTGACGATTGTAGCAGGCATTTGATGAGGACTTGTTCTTTGCCAAATACTGTTTTAAATACTTCAGATGTATTAAATTATTTAATCCCCTGACAACCCTGTAGCCTCTGAGATACAGAAAGACTAAGTGACTTGTCCAACTCGTTTAGTTCTCGCAACACTGAAGCAGGAACTATTCTATCCCCATTTTAGAGATCAGGAATCTGAGGCACAGAAAGTTAATTTACTTGCCTAGGTCACACAGCTACTAAGTGGTGGAACTGAGATTTGGACACAGACAGTTTGACTCAGTAGTTTTCATAAACATTTTCAAAAGCTGCATAAGCCTTTATTGAGCTAAGCACTGTAAGACATAGAGGTACAAAAATAAATGAAAAAAAAATCATTTCTTCAAAGTGCTCCGATTCCCAGTTGGGGGAGGGGTGTGTGTGTGTGTGTGTGTGTGTGTGTGTGTGTAGGAGGAGCAAGCGGTGAAATAAGACATTGTTGATATTCCCCACGATGCTCTTATTTTCACTAGGGAAAAGGAAACGAGGATGAAAGCTCTCCTTGTGGGTTATACCCAATACTTGAATAAATCTTAGAGGATTTCCTAAGTGTGCATTCATTATTTAATTTAAAAAAAATCAGCTTTTTGACTGGTCTGCTGATTTTTAGGGAGGGACAACAGTACAATTCAGAATTTGAGGCCAAGGAATCTACAGGGGGTTCCTTCCCATCTGTCATAATGTTTAACCCGTCTCCACTTTGTGCTCATCCTAAATGTCTTCTCCACACGGGGCCACCACCTGGTGACCAGTCACAGCTGGAGATGGTGGCTGCTGGCATAATTGAAATTCAGAGGCAGGACCCACTTGAAGAGGAGTCATCAGTGATTGAAATGATGGGAGTGTTAGACATTACAGAGTTATTATTCAGATTTCAAAAGTAAGGGTGTGTGGAAAGTGCTGTATTATGCAGGTATATGTTTCTTTATGGATCATGGTAAAATTTTACTCTTTGTGTTTTCTTATCGAATTTCTGTTTCCAAAGACAATTAAGCCCCTTTGGATGAAGACATCTAAGTTTCATTTTAAATATAATATTACGATAACTATATGGGTGTGATTCTATCTTCCTTCACTCTCTTTCTGTATCATTTGAAATTGAGTTTCTATTAAGAGTTACAACTGGCAGTGGCTTAAATAAATAGGAATTTGTTTGTATTTTACACACATACACACACACAAATAAATTTGGGGGAAGGTAATCCAGGGATGTCATAGGCACCTGGGCTGACTCTCTTCCTCTCTCCAGAAATGTAAGATACTGGCCTCTTGCTTGCCAACTCATGGTCACAAGATGGCTGCTGCACCTGGAGATTCATACACATATTCCAGGCATATGCATAAAGTGTCAGCGGCCCAAGGGAATGCCAGCTAAGCCTCTCTATCTCAAAAGACTTTCTCTAAAGCTCTACTCAGCAACTTTTGTTTATATCTCATTATCTAGATCTCACATGGCCACCTTCAGCACATGCATACTGCTGTCCCAAATAAAATTGGGGTTCTCATAGTAAAGAAGAAGGAGCCCCTGTATTGGGTGTACCATCAGCAGTGTTGTATTCTCTCATTTGTCCTCTCAAATATCAGGTATTTGTAGAACTGTATTTAGTTACAAAAACCTTAGAGATAATGCAGACCAGTATTGCCTTCTCATTTTATAGATAAGGGCACCAAAGACCAGAAATATTGAGTTTTCCATTTAAAGTCAGGAAAGAGAGAAATGGGAAACTTAATTCTTACATCACTTATGGTTCGTATTACATTGGTACTTTATTGTATACACTACAGTGTGAATTACTTGAATGTATTGTATATTGTGTTTATTACTTGAATTTATTGTACATTGTATTGATTTGTTGTGTATCCATTTATTTATTATGTTTATTGCATTATGTTTACTTGTTTTATACTGTGTCATTTATTTCTTTTTGTATTTATTACTTAAATGGATTGCATTTTGTATAAAACATGTATTTTACATTTATGGTGTATTATACTTATTACTTCAATTTATTTTATATGTTTTTATATGTTACAGTAAAAATAACTTGAATGAAGAACTGCCAAATTTATCTTTATGTCTTGTTCAGTAAATACCAAAAAATTCACTGGAGAGGCATTTTTAAATATTATTTGAATTTATTGTATGATGAATATCATTAACAAAATGTCAGAGGGGAGAAGGAAGGGAACTTATATCTAAAAGGAATCAATTCAAAAAGTAGAAGAAGCATAGCGATATAAAATATTAATTAGAGAACAACCTTCAGTATGCAGGAATGTATCAATTGGGGAACCGAAGTTTCATTACTTCGAAGTTTCAAACCAAAGTCCCACCTACTGCTTCATGATAACCCTGATGAATGGAGAGATGAAGAGGAGTGATGTATATGACATTAGGTTCTTCTGAGAAATCTTTGCCACTTCAGACTGCTGGTTGGGTGCCATTATGGTCAATATGTATGTCAAACCATCTTCTTCCAGGTCTTGTACTTTGTTTGTTCTCTAATTTTCTTAATCTTATTAGTCTCAGAGTTTTCTTTCTTTTCTTTGTATCTTTCAGCAGTAAGGAGGACTAAAATTTTCCCCAACAGCAACAATTGTCCTAACTTTCCTTTCCAAAAACTAGTTTAACTTTAGAAGCTTCCATTAGGCTGATTGTATTCTGGCTCTTCACTTTACATATCTTACGTGTCTTTTCCTGGGGTGCTTTCCAGCGTGCATCATGGGAACTCAGGTTTGTAAATCAGACCTCCTAAGAAGGGTCTCTTGATTTGATTTCTCAATTGATCTACAATCAATTTGCTTAAGCTCAGGGGTCACAAATTCTAAATGTTTCTCAGGACGTCATTGTTCTTGAACACACATAATGGATTTTTAGCATTGATTTTTATTCTACCTGCACTTAAAGCTTCTTAGGTAGACAAGGGCTATGCTTTTTATTACTTAATGATGTCTTGTTGGAAGGCATCTTTCTGTGAAGTAATGACATTTCTTCTTTAGGGGAAGAAATACAAAATCAAGTATTCTTTCTCTTAATATAAAATCAAGTATTCTACTATTCCAACATCATAGAAATAAGAGTTTGGTAAAAGATTTCCCTGGGAATTGCCAAGAAAGTAAGTCACCAAAAGAGAACCTGAGGAAGTCAACAATTACCACCCTGGGTCAGACAGGGCTTACCTAGCTGGGTTCAGGGTATGTCAATTATCTCCAATTGTCGAGTGAGCTAAGTGTTGCGAGTACCCTCTAGCGGAAAAAAACGTACTTAGTGGGCATCCCGAAAGGAAAGGTGAGCTTCAAAAGGAGAGACTTGATGGGTAGACAGGCTTGAGGTAGGATGCCATCAATGCTACACAGCACTGGCTTGGAGCAGTCGTCAAAATAGCCTAAATATCATTAAAGATATAATCAACCCCAAACTGCCCCCAGTACCTGTGCTTCAAGCAATAAGCATGCTAAGATACTCCTGAGGTCCAGTAATAGTGATTTTCAAGGGAGACAAAAAAGATAATTGTAGAGTATTCAAAGTTCAAAGAGAATCTTTAGGGGTAGAAGTAAGAACAGGATGTGTAGGCAGAGTAGATCAGAGTCAGAAAGAACGATCTTGGAGGGATTAAGAAATAGAGTTTAAGAGGCACTGAGGCCCCAACTGGAGCTAGAAAATATCTTTAACTTACAGACCAGTTATATTTCACAAATGGATCTCTTCTTATGTCCCTGTGCTTTATTCCTTCCCTCTTTTTCTGCTAGATACTTAATTTGTTAGCAAAAGATTTTTTTTGAAATCGTATCTCAGAAGAAATCAAGATGCATGTGTGTCCAGGATGATATGTGGTTGTTGGCTGGGGGTGTCAGTAACTTGAGTTTATGGATTTGTGTTTGGAAATGGTGGTGGAGGCGTGTCAGGCAAGGAAGAAAAGGAGAATGGAAGAAAATAAAGCAACTGGAAATATAGGCAAAAGAGAGAAAGAATCCAGACCAACTTACCTGGGGTGGCCTGAATATAATTTTGTTTAAAAAATTACCTTCCATTGTTGGACAGCTCTGGTGGTTAGAAAGGTTCCCTGGTTATCTCTACCCAATGAATTAAGTTTTGCCTCCAGAAACAATAAAACAAACTCCTTCTTCAGCAGGACAGCTTCTCAAACTCAAAGCTAAGGTTATATTTGCCACAAGTCTGAGGGACCAAAGAATGTGTTTACAATCCAGAAAAATCTATAGTAAAAATTATTGATGAAAACAGTAAGCATACACTTAATTGTTTTATTAATTAAATCACATACTGTAAACATTTCCAAACAGTGCCATTTCAGTGATCTTAGAGTTAAATATCAGTTTTATAGTGTGTTCATAAACATTTGTGAGTCCTTTTGAATTTCTCTTTCCTGGCTTTGAAACTCAAAGGATAAAGCAGCTTTAAGTGGAAATATCTACATTTCTAAGTACTAGATTCTCTTGGTATTTAACCTCAAAGATTTTGCCTTATTTTAGGTTTCCTCTTGCAGGAAGGATTCTTCCACTCAAGGGTGGAGTGGAGATTGAAAGTTAAACTCAACCCAGACAGAATAAACCAACAAACCACAATAAAAATGAAAAGAAAATATTTACCTCACGGGGCAGTGGACACGCACGCAGCATGCATGCACACACCTGTGCACGTACACACACACACACGCACATACACCCCCACACACACCACCCTGTTACTCTGACCTCATGCTCCAGAAGCTAGAGGCCTTACAGGTAGACTTTTAGATGACTTTACTCTTTGGCCCACTGGCAGAGGTCTCTGAGCTTCTACATTGCCTTCTTTCATGTCTGCCAACTGACTGAGGATGAGGGTTGAATCAGCTTTGAAAATCATTCTCATTCATTATTATTTATTCAAACTATATTCTTCCCCATCCAGTTATGATGTGGGGAACTTAATTCCAAATATTTCAGCCTAGAGCAGTGTGATGTTAGTTTCTAGTTAGCTAGAGCATCAGTTCTTGGAGTGGTCAGGTGCCCTAGTGGAGAATCCCCATCTGAAGGATGGACAGCAGGCATTATCCCAGAAAAGCCAGTCTCCAAAACTGGCTGCCACAGGTGCTTCAGCTACCCTATATTGATGAGAACCAGAGGTTTTGTTAAAATTAGCATAGTGAATGTCAGACATATTTTTTTATTTGGTGACATTTTTGGCTTATTAGCATAACAGATACTAGAAATGGGCTTGCACTGATAAAATTAAAGGTAGCCAGGACATGTGGAATGGCTAAAATTTTTAGAAAGATACTTTTACATAAACAAATTCTAAGATAGAGTGAATTCTATGGCCTATTCTATAAGATGGTGCTTGAGGCTTAATCTCTAAACCTTTGTCAAGCCATTATTGAGGAGGATTTCTGGTTGGTTAATGCCAGTGTCAGAGTACTAGAAACTGACCTTCAGGATGTTATGTCCACCTCACAGAAACCCTGTCATGGAAGGTGATGGTTTGACACCATCACCATCAAGAAGGACAGAGAGCTAGCACTTGGAGCTAGCAGAGAAGTTTGAGTCAACCTTTGCTCTTTGCTTGCGCATGGAGTTAGTTATTGTGATGGTAGAATTGGGCACAAAGCTTGATTCCATTCTCACCTGGTAGAGATATTGTGGAAGAGTTGCTAATACATATGTACTTCCAACATTTTGAGCAATTAACATTATCAGAAAGAATCTAAGAACTGTGAATGATCAAAATGGCTTGGGTCAATTTGCCATCCCCTCTAAAGAATTATTTTTCAACTCCCCAATCCACTGTATCATCTTACCTTAAATGTCTTCAGCAGATTGAGAGAGCACAAACAGCTTCTTGTAGTCACTTTGGAATTTTCGGAAGTCTCGGGTTGCCATGGACAGCCAAAGGAAGAAGGTTTGCGGGGTGAAAGAGAAAGTGCACGCCATCAGCCATACTGTCCTCTGCCTGGCCAATGTGATGATATTTCCTGAAGGGCATGTGGGGACAGGCGACCAAAGTCCTTATTCACTCCCAGCGGGGGCCTACTCCATGTGGTGAGTGTCTCAACTGAGGGATTTTTATGTCCCTTTGGATTAGCTGCATGGGTCAAGGGCAAAAGTGAAGCCTGTATCATTTCCCTGCCCCTTTCCCTTGGCGAGGCAATGTGTGTGGTCCTCTGGGCAGAGCATTTAGTGAGAACAGGGATAGTGGAATGAGTTCTCCCAGCTGGATGGAGATGCACGCCGGAAAGAGGATGCTCTGGGACTAATCAGTGACTGTAAGTGTCTGTGCTTTTTGTTCCTCCTTTGTGGCAGGCTACTCTCCTAGAGCATCTTTGAGATAGTCATGTCACTGGCATAAACTGAGAAACAATTTTTCCTCCTTTGAGTCAGCTTTATCTACAGTTATTGGAAATATCATCTGACACGTCACTTCCCAAGTGCCTTGAGGGCTTTTGTCTCAAAAAGGAAGATGAGTAGCTCAGGGTAATGGGACAGGAAACTTTTGCTTTAGCAGAATCCAAGTAAAAGGCAGCAGTTAAATATTTTTGAAGCCGTGTGTGTGGCCTACTTTTGCCTCTCATCTTCCATCTCTTGGCATTTTCTTGGCAGCCACAGCTTGAGCCAATGGTGAGCAATATGAAGAGGGTCAAAGCCATTGCCACCAGGAGGTAGGTACATCACCCTACTGATGCTAGTCATTTAATTGGTCTGCACCAGGGGCCACGCCAAGAGAGAGGCACTAAGTTTTCTGGAAAAAGCCCATGATGTCTGGGAAACTGGAAACTAAGACATTAAAACTTTAAAAAATTTTATCTTTACAACTATCTATAATTTATAATCCATGTCAATTTCTGTGGGTAATACAAGTTTCTTTGAAGATAAAAGCAGGGTTTGGTGTGTGCACTTATCAGTGGCTGTTGTAACATGTTTGGAGTTTGGGTGTGTAAGTTTTTAAAACAACCACGTTCCTTTTACCTGCTAGTCCAGTCATGAGTTGTACTATTGATTGCATCTGTGGCTATTTCTGGAGTTGGACTGGATGTGAAGACAGATCTGAGTGGCTTGGTAATAATTATTTCTCTAATGGCAGAGACGTTTTCATTATTTATCTGTTGCAGAATCACTGACACCCCTTGTTTTTCAGTTGTAAAATAATGTGCACAATTGTGGTATATTTTCTTGTGTCTCCTTTTGCTTATTAGTCTTGCACCCCTGGGTAGGGTGTTCTCAGTAAGTTTTCATTGTGTTTGCAAGTGTGTGTGCGTCTGGGTAAGCTATGTAAATACAGGTTAGCACTTTAGCGTTTCAACCAAGTAGTGCTTTTGCTGTGGAAAAATGGCAATAATTTGAAGTTAGCCTCATCTGATTGGTTCTAAAGGGAGATTGTAAGTGTGGACACCAACAGAAAAAGGAAGGAGCTGAGTAAGTAAGAGTGGGAGGGAAAAGTTTGATTTTTATCTTCCAGCCCCTAGGAACGGAATTCAGATGTGGCTGATCATTGATGTATGGAGAGTGTCAGAGGCATTAGAAGGCACGTGAATTTTGTCTCTAGGTGATCAGCTAAGAAGAATCCCATACATGTCTAGGTCTGGAACACTCAGTTCATTCATACATTCATTCATTCAGTAGATACGTATTTTCGTGTCAACAGGTATTTATTAGGTGCTGGAGTTACTGTAGTAACAGGATTAAGGCTAGACCTCATGGAATATGCTGCGGGGGGAGAAGCAAACAAACAGATGAATATACTATGTAATTTCAGGGAACATGAGAGAGATGAGGAAAAGTGATTAAGTAGAAACCTGAGTGACATGCAGGAGGCAGCCTGAGGGAAACTGGGAGAGGGAGAGAGTGTAGAGGAAAGGAAACGGGAAAGAGAGGGACGGGGTGTGGGGCTTGGAGGATTTTGATCTCTGCTGGCTGGGAAACCGTGTAAGGATTTGCACATGGAAGTGATGTCATCTGATTAATGGCTTTAAAGTCTCACTCAGGTGCATCATCTCTTGTATGTTTACTGGCTCTGTATCAGTTCTGTCAGGAAATCATTTTATTTTCAAAGCAGCAATTGAGTGGTCTCATGATACTTTTTCTAAAGCTACAGTAACCTCAATTTTCCAGAAATGCAAGTCTGTAATATTCACTTTTGACTGAGGCTTAGACAAGGAACTATCAGGGCAGTTGTGAAGTAGTATATAACCTCAGTAGTTTATAACTGGTAGAAAAAAGGGTATAGTTCAAATGCCAAGAAAATAGTTATTCTTAATTGATTAGCTTGCAACACACCTGCTTTCTGTGTTTCTGTAGTCGGGCTTTTTGGTAAAATCAGGAACCTGTGGGGTGTTCAACTGTCTATCAGATATCCAAGGTGGTACAGAGCAGTGCTTTGGAGGAAGGTCTTAGATGATGGCTGACTGGGTTTGAAACTCACTTCTGCCATTACTAACTAGCTGCTTAACTACAGTGAACCTCTGAATAACTGCAAGAGAGGCGTAATGTGAGTATCCCCCTTATGGGGTTGCGTGAAGATTAAATGAGATAATGCATGGGAGTTGTTCCTTATGTAACTTAAGTCCTCAGTGAATGTTATTATTGTTTTTGCTAAAGAAATTCCAAGCATGGAGGTTAAAAAATTTCATATAGAATAAATAAGGTCATTAGCTTATTTTACATATTTTTGGAAGTCTGAGTGGACAGTTATGAGTCTAGAATGCAGTGTTTTGGGAGGTAGCACCCAGTATTGGGATGACATGTATGATATATAATTATATGTGAATATAAATATGTCCTTATATTTATCATATATATTGTATATAATATATAAATATGTGTACATGCAATATATAACATCCAAATCTAGTCTTCATTACATAGGTTGCCCTAGGCAAGAGGCAGACGCAGGGCTGACGTTGCTGAGAATCCCAAGTCTGAGGTTTTAACCATAAAGGGTGGCAGGAAGGGGTCTGTGGTAATGGATAAGGGTTAGAGGTATGGGGCGAAGGAGCTGAATCAGAAGAAAGCTGCAAGTGACATGAACAAGTTGGGGGTTCGTTGGGGGAAAAGCTGTGACTGCCAGTGGGTATGTTCCTCTTTTGGACTTTGATTTTTAGATGCTATCACCTCAATCTGTTTTTAGCATCATTTTCAACTGAGTTCACTAAAGGACATTTTAAAATGTGAACATTTCAATGTGAGATTTAAAAATCTAAGTCTCTGGGAGAATAGGATTGTCCTGCAATGTTTTGTGCCAAATTTGCCGAATACACTTTTTCTACAAAATATGAAAATACTTCTTTTATAACCATATATGTGTACTTCAAAGTACTGCTTGCCTTTTAAAATGCCTGTGATTTAAATAGCTGCTTAAAAATAGATTTTAGCTTATACTTATCATTGGTCCTAACCAATAGCATAAAATCTTTTCTCCTAGAGGCTGCAATTTTCCTTCTTCATCCAAAGCACATAGCATTTCAAATGATTCAATTTATTAGCAGAAACAGTAGTCTTGGAAACATCCCTCTTTGAAAGTGGTGAGACCTTTTTCATGGGTTTCTGCTGGGTATTCCCACTGGTGTGGTTCCCCTCTGAAGTCATGCATGGATCAAAAAAACAAATCTCTGCACCATTTGTAAATCTCACAATTCTTTTATCAGGGATCAGGGAAATGCTCCATTTTGTGAATTTCACTATTCCATTTTCTTTTGTCTGTTTCCCTTTCCCATCTCTGTTTGTTTTTCTTTTTCTTTCTTTTTTCCTCTTTTTGATAACTGACTGCAGGACGGGTTGGTTCCTCCAGAAAGCCTGGAGGAACTGAGATCCTGGGCCACATGGTGGAGCCTCCAGGGATGAATAGCACTTGAGGCCTGAGTGGGAAGGAGCAGAATGGCTCAGATGATGCTCTGGGCATCCTCATCACTGGAGGGGCCCTTGTCATCGCTGTCCTCAACAACCATACTGTGGGACAGTACCAGCGTGTGGCCTGAATACCTGCAGGTGGCTGTGGCCAGCCAGCCTGTTGGCCGCTGTGAGACTAGCCAGGGACTGAGAAAGAGTCAGGACTGAGCTTGAAGAATGTATGTGGGATCACATTTATCTCGAATTTTGCAAGTCCTCACATGCCTCTCTCAGCCCTTCAACAGCTAAATTCAGCTATCAGCGTTGTGTGCTTAGAATGAAGCCCAGTGCCATGCCCAAGATGAGGCAGAGACTTCCATAATGAGTTTAATTTTCATAGTGAGATCTTTCCGTGGTGAGTTCAATCAAATCCTGAATCTAACCACCAGGTGACTGTCCCTCTCTTGTGACCCTGTCCTATTCCCCACTTACCCCATTTCTCATCTCTTTCCCTTTAGAAATGTATGTTTTGTGATTGAGAAAGGGGAAAACAATAAGCAGGTCCTTACTGTTATAGAGGGAGCCAGGCTGTGCCCTGAGACGTGAGCTCAAGTCCCTCTGTGACACTTGTTCTAAATCACATCTGCTCGTTAGACTCCCACGTTGCTTCTTATTTTTGAGGAGAGTGACCCTAATTGACACAGACTCTCAGTGACAAGTAATATTTTATACAGAAACTGAACTGAATAAAGGAAGATAGGGTTATGGGAGGACAGGAAAACAAAATAGTCCAAAGCGGACTCCACATCGTGTTTATGCTTTAATTGCTTTTCAACTAAGCATTTAAGAATTCCGTTCTGGATCAAGTGGAGGAAGGAGATAGGGCACAGGAAAAAATACTAGCAGGTAAAGCAGGGAGTTTGGGAGATTTTGCTGTTGCATAACTGTAAGATTAAGAGTTAATCATTATATGGTTTATAACAGGAAAATAATTATTCTATATTGTTTTTGAGATTTAAAAAAGAATCCCCTAATCCTAATTGCAACAATAAATTAATCCGCTGGGCAGTGTTTATTCATTACTCATTCTGTGCTCAGGACTACGACTGTCCGGAATGTAGCCATATTGGCCCTGATCCCTAGCCTAATTGTATGAACAAAGACTAAAAACATTCATAAAGTTAGAAAAATCAACATAATTTTGATTTTTCCCGTGAGACTATGGCTGTAGGACCGGAAAGTAAATCAGTCATAGGTGAACATGTATCAGAACTCAAATCCTACGACTTAGTCGGTATTTGAGAAGGACAGATTTTGAGATCTTAGGCTCTCGCTGAATATTTCTCTTGCAGAGGGATAAAGTAGATAAGGAGAGAGAGTCTGGAGTTTCCTTTTGAACTTTCTTTTACCAGCTATTGTGTTAGGATGACATGCTTATTGTTAAGGACTATGTAGTGTATTTCAGATGTAAGTCATAGGACAGACAAAATATAATTCGTATGATGAATATTTTAGAAGCATTTAATTGCATCTGAAGCACCTCTTTAGGGGGCTGGGATATCAGATAAAATGCTCACAGTCACCGCCTCCACATTTCCTTTGGTACAAAGATCTGTGGGCGGGGAAGGAAAGGAGGTTGCTCACCCAGCACCCTTGGGTGAGGCCACAAACGGCAGATCTTTCAGATTGCATTGTTGGCACTGCCTTCTTAAGTCTGTAACTTCATTTTAATGAAGCAAAAATAAAAATGAGCAAAACCTCCAGGCAAATGAACATATTGCCGGGAAGCAGGAGACGAGAGGGCAGTTAAAATGGGATTTGTAATTCTGACAGCCCTACGTGGGAATCTGACCTCAGCACTGACGAGCTGCAGTGATACAAAGAGAGGCGGAAGGCAGAAACTTTGTTTTTTAAAAAAATGTTTTTATGATTACAAAGGGAATCAATATTCATGGTAGAAAAATGGAAGAACAAAGTAGAAAATAAAAATCATCCTTTATCCAAACATTATCTCCCTTAACATTTTGTGACACATCTTTCCAAATTGTTCCCTTTGTGTGTATATATTTAATTAAAATTGTTATTATTTAGTGAACGTGTCTTATTGGTTCTTTTTATCCCTAATGCCTGGTATATAGAAATGTTTAATAAATGTAGGTTAAGTGAATGAATGGCCTTGGACTTCCTGGTCTTTAGATCTTTCCTAGAAAAATTGAGAACAGTGACATCAACTATAGTGTCCAGAATTCTGAGACTGGATGAGATGCTGGATGTGTGGTGCTCATTCATTGCTATTGAAGCTGTTACTGCTGTTACTTTCTCATTGGAAAGAGAGAGAGAGACTAAATACTCTGTCTCAGAGGATTTGAAATTACTCGTGGTGGCCTTTACTTACAGTTTGGAGACAGCTGGTAAGCCTAATACAAGGTGTTTATAACTCTCAGAGCATGGGAATGGACTGTGAGTCCTAATGTAGGAATGGTGTTGTGTTGGCAAAACCTGTCACTGAAGTCAGGAATAGAGAAAAATATAGTTGGTTGTAGAGTGTTCTGCTTTTGAGGGTGGTGACTCTATTCTCAAGCTGTTTCTCTAACAAGATACAGTTTGTTCTCTGATACCAGCACTCAAACACCATGATTAAGGATCTCAGGCCTCTTTTCTTTCTTGTCAGTCCTTTTCTATAGAACTGTTGTGGATCTGGATTGTGTGGATGGAGGCAGAGCATAGGAAATGCCGTTCATGAGGCCCTGATCAAGGATTCCTTGGGTCTTGGAGCCTCCCTCACTAGTTGGTGTTACTAGGAGCTGTAGCTGAGCATCTGACTTGCAGAATGCTGTCATAAATCACCCAACCCAGGACTTTTGTTTTACACATTCGGTACTAAGACCAAAAGAGCTTTCATGAACTTCTTAGTTAGCTTCACACAGCTAATTGGTGGCATGATCAGGCTTAAAACCAAAGATTCCTATGAAGCAGCAAAATGTGGAAAGAAGAGCACAGTTTGGCATCAGGCTGCCTTAGTTTGAACTCTGGTCCTGCCGTTATAGGTCCTTAGAAGATAATTGAATCTCTCTGAACTTCATTTTCGTCTGTAAACCCAGAATAAAATACCTAATTATATTAGTTTCCTTGGGTTGCTATAACAAATCATCACAAACTTGGTGCCCTAAAGCAATAAAAATTATTGTCTTCCAGTTCTAGAGCCCAAAAGTCCAAAATTAAGGTGTCATTGGAGCCCTACTCCCTCTGAAGCTTCTAAGGAAAGATCCTTCTTTGTCTCTTCCACATTTCTTGGGGTGATTGTCAGCAGTCCCTGGGGCTCCTTGGCATAAAGCTGCATCCCTCCAGTTTCTGCCTCTGTTGTCACATGGTCTGCTCCCCTGTGTTGGTGTCTGTGCCTGTGTCTTCATATGGCCTTTCTTTAAGGACATTAGTCACTGGGTTTAGGGTCCACTCTGATCCACTATGTCCTCATGCTAACTAATTGCATCTGCAAAGACTATTTCCAAACAAGGTCACATTCTAAAGTTCTGGGTGGATGTGGACTTTTGGAGGGACACTATTTAGCCCAGTACGCTAGTGTACAGGACTACGGCAAGTATTAAATAATATATTGCCTATAAATTTAATTAGCAAAACCAGAGAAGTATATCCAGTTTGACAAGGATACTGTGAAAAAGTGAACCAATAATCTCTTTGTTGGAACACTGTAAAGTGGCATAACCTCTTCCAAAAGTCAATAAAAATATTATGCCTTTGCTTTACAAATCTCAGAAGTGGGAATCTGTTCTAAGACAATAACTTGAAATATAGAGAACACCACAAGTACTCATCACAGCGTGATTTATAATAGAAATGGTTTATAATAGAAAAATATTGGAAGCAACATCATTGCCCCATAGTAGAAGTAGTTTAGGTAGACTATGGTTTGCCCATTTGAAGAAACATGATACAATTCTTGAAATAAAAAATGTGGATATAAAAATAAATATCTATGCTATATTGTTAAGGTGAAAAAGGAGATTAATAATTACATTCATATGCAATTGTAATAAGCATGTGGGGTAATGTCAAAATGATCTAAATTTTTTCTATTGTAGCTTTTCTATAATTAAAATTTTTTTTTTGTAATTTAAATTAGGAAACCAATAACGTAAAGAAGAAATCCATAGAGTTGGGTGAGTGGTGCTGTAGATACCCCAGCTCATCTGTTGGGTGCTGAATGGGGGCTGTGATGCTTGTGGCATTAGGGGGAGGCAAGTGTCATTTCTCAAACAGTCGAGGACAAACCAGTACCATGAGAAGAGTAGTCACGTGTTTCCTACCTGCGTTGCCAGTGAACTGGACTTGTGAGTTATGGGGCCAGTGACTAACACCTGACTGTAGACAGGTAATCTTCTCCATGAAGAAGAACTCATTTGGATGGATATTAATTTTTGGATGGATGGTAACACTACCTGCATCAAGAGAACTCTAAAAAGTCAAAACAGGGGTGACACAACAACATCAGCGCTTTGCAAAAGTTTATTGGTTTGGTTTACATTTTATTCATGTTTCTGGTAACACACACTAGGTTTTATTTTTCCCTTTGACAAGTGGGGAAAGACTGCCAGTGGGATACATAGGTTTAAAGATTATTGTATGTTACTTTGTCCTGTGAGTATAGGTTTAATAGAGATGACATCACTTTAATGACTTACCTTTCTGATATTGGTGAAGTTAAGGAAGCCATAGCTCATTGTCTCAATTTTATTTCCTCATGTGTTAATTAATTCTACTCATTTGTTTGGAAAATATTTATTGATTCTTATTACAGTCTTTAACTTGATTTCTTGTGAAATGGGGTATCTCATCAGCGAATTTTCTGGGTTTCTGTTTACTGAGCTCATCATTAAAGTGGTTTTAAAGTACTTCAAAAATAAGGGAAAAATACATCAGTAAGTTTAAATTCCGTTATATATTCTCAAAGAAGTGATCCTCAAAATGTAATGTATGCAGGAATCACCTGGGAAGCTTGTTGAAAATGCAGATTTCTAGCCCCTAACCCCAGAGACTAGAGGTAGGATCTGGACATCTATATTTGAAAGAAGGAAAACAGAAGATTCTCATGAGCTGACCTACTCTTAATACTTTGGAAAATGAGAAGATATGTGCCCCAAACTATTTTCCTTATATATTTGGGGTTGAACATTAATCTATCACAATAAAAACAAAATAAAACCAAAAAACCCAATAAAAATGGGAAAAAATAAGACATATTTGGCATTGCTTATCAAAGCATGGTTTTTCTTTTCCTTCTTTGGAGATACGTAAGAAAAACCCATCACAAGCTATGGATGACATCAACCCTTCTATTCCTAGCACATTTTTGACATGTAACCCTTTATTTCACAAGAAACATGCTGAGGCAACATTCTTTTTGTTTTTAGAGTTGATGATTGTCAGTTAATTACATCACATGTTGAAAGAATATTAATAAGGAATGCATTCAGCTACAGCTAGCATTTTCAATATTATTATCACATAGAAGTGCATTTCAAACACTCATATTAGAATCAAGATTCTAATAATGGAATGTTTACTGTGAAAACCACATGCAATTGTGTTGCTCAGACTGCATTGTAAGATTCATTTCATTCCAGTGTTATCTGAGCTATGAGATTTTAAAGCCTTTCTGTTTTAATAAGTCACTTTCTTCAGTATGTCAGGCCTTTCTATTTCTCTTTCTTGAGAAAGCAGATGAGTGATTTATTTAAAAAAATCTTGTGAGAGAATGATGTACAAGTCAGCTAAGCCTGGCCTTTCTGTCCTCACAGTTTTTAGCTGCTGAATTATTGAACTTAATAAAATGAGTGTAGGTTCTAAATTAAAGATTTGCTAAAGAAATGCTTCCTGAATTTTGTATGCATAAGCATTATGTACTATATATAACATATGCATTACTACTCAGATTTATGGGCCTCCATTAAAGTTTTTCCATTGAGGTATAGTCAGTTTACAATGTTGTGTTAGTCTCGGGTGTACAGCATGGTGATTCAGTTATAAACACATATGTATATATTCCTTTTCATATTATTTTTCATTATTGGTTACTACAAGATATTGAATGTAGTTCCTTGTGCTATAGAGTAGGACCTTGTTATTTATCTGTTTTATACATGGTAGTTAGTATTTGCAGATCCCAAACTCCCAATTTATCCCTTCCCTCCTTTTCCCCCCCAGTAATTGTAAGTTGGTTTTCTGTGTCTGTGAGTCTGTTTCTGTTTTGTAAGTAAGTTCATTTGTGTTATTTTTCTTTTGTAGATTCCACATATAAGTGATATCATATGGTACAATTTAGTAAACCTTAACTAAGGCCTGGGAATTTCCATTTTAACAAATACCCAGGTACTTTTGATGCTGATGGCCTGCCTTTCATACTTCGAAAAATTACTCAAGGACTTTTGTAAAATAACTTAGGGGAATTATTTTGAGTTATATATGCTTTAAGCCATGGGTGATGTTGAACAGCTTTTCATGTTCCAGTTGGCCAACTACCGTGTATAAAACAGATAAACAAGTTATCAGGATGTCTTTTGGAAAAATGTCTGTTCAGTTTTTCTGCGCATATTTTAAATGGGTTGTTTGTTTGTTTGTTTGCTTTTTAATTGAAGTACAGTTCATTTAAAATGTAAAAAAAGATTACAAATGCACACACCCTTTTATCCCACCAGTTCCACTACCAGAAACCTATCCTGCTGTTGTATTTGCACATGTGGGAAGTGGCACCTGCTCCACGTTCTTTATTGCAGCTTTGTTCACGATGGCCAAAAACATCAAACTTAAATGTCTCACATTTAAGTTAAATTAAATGCATTATAGTCTGTTGATATTATGGAATATTATGAGGAGGGTAAAAAGAGTGATAAAGATCTGCACATCTGATCTGGAAAAAGCTCTTAGGTAAAAACAAGAGCCAGACAGTATTTCTTTGTCTTTGTTTTTTTTTTTTTTTTTTTTAAAGGATATACACATGGATGTATGCCTGTAGATGGCATGAAAATTTTCTGTAAAACTTGCAAGAAAGTGTTAGCAGTGTTTGGCTCTGGGGGGAGTTCTGGGCAAGAAGAAGGCACCAGTTTTTCACTCTACAGGTATATTCTGTTGTACTTTAAATTTTTTTTTTACCTTATACATGAGTTTATTTTCAATAAAATCTTTGCATAATTAAAAAAAATAAAACCGTTTGAGAAACTATTTTGAACTTTAAGTAAGGGGAGTTTAGCAGTACAAAAGAAGCCTCACAGAGTTTTCCAAGCATAGATTTTTTGCATTTGGATAGTCACTAGGAATAAGTAAATCATTATATTTCCTTTTGGAGGGCCATATTTTGGAAAAAAAATCTGGCCTTGACGAGACCAGAAGTTATCAGGATGTCCAAAACCATGATGATGAGAGAACCGAAGGGGTGACAAAGTACAGCAACGGTCAGCGGCGCTTACTCTATGCCAGGCAGTGCACTGAGCTTCTTATGTGTATTAATTTATTTAACCTCCCAGCTGTCCTAGAAGGTAAATGTTATTATTTTGCTCATTTTACAAATGGGGAAATCGAGGCAGTAAGAAGTTCAGTCACTTGTTTCCTTCTATCACTGTGAGAAACAGAGCCAGGATGGATGTGACCCTGAGCGGTCTAATGCGGGTTCTGGGCCTCCACCACTGCACTGGGCCACCAGTAAAGGTCTGGTTTTCTGGGAAACTCATTTATGTTTCGACCCAACAAACAGCTTTTTATATATCAAGATGAATTCCTGCAAAGGCAAAACCATGAACTGCATGCCAGTTAGAGCTTTTTGATCTATAGTTTTTAAGATTTCTGGAGAAGATCAGCGTGAGAGAAAAGTGCAAGTAATGGCAAAGGTGTTTACTTAAGTAGTTATTTTCTTGAACCATCTCTCTCAGAAATGATAACTATAATCTCTTCACCGATAGGAGTGCTCAACTTCTTTTAGAGTCTTAGTCTACGGGAAATTTAGGGATCACTTGGCTCAGTAAGTGTTTCTTCACTGAATGAATGAAGAATTGGGTTGATTCTGCACACCTACAAGGATGTTCTGCAGGCCAGTCAATACAGTAATTTGCGTAAACATCCTTAGACTTGTGAGAGGAGCTTTAGAATCAAGAGTAAGCTGTGCAGTTGTATGTAGTCCAGTGTCAACCTCCAGGGAAAGTACAGTGGGAAGCCTGGGACTACATGCCCAGGTGGGATAAACTGTGACCCCAAGCCCCAGCCTGAGGGTCTAAGATAAGTGGAGGATGGCTGCCCAAGCAGCCTGGACTTGCTTTGCACCCATGGTTTCTGTATTAGTTTTCTGTTGCTGCTGTAACAAATTACCACAAACTTAGTGGCTTGAAACATGAATTTAGAATCTTACAGCTCTGCAGGTCAGAAACCTAACACAGATCTCACTGAACTAAAATTAGAGTGTCAGCAGAGCAATCTTTGTTTTTAGAGGCTCTAGGAGAGAATCCTCTTCCTTCTTTTAGAAGCTGCCCGCATTCCTTGGCTCATGTCCCTCTTTCTCTGTCTTCAGAGCCAGCATTGGCAGGTTGAGTTGTTTTCACGTTGTATCACTCTAATTTTCTCTTCTATTTTCATCTTCTGCTCTTAAGAACACTTATGCTTTTGTTGGGCCCACTCAGATAATGGAAGATGATCTTTATTTTTTAAGGTCAGTCCATTAGCAATCTTAATTCTATCTGCAATTTTAAATTCCCCTTTGCCGTGTAACCCAGCGTATTCACAGGTTCCAGGGAGTAGGAGATGGCCATGGATATTTTGTGTGGCCACTACAGCTTCCTAAAGAGTAGGATGAGTGGGGAAAAGGGGGCATGTTTCAGGGTGCTGGGCTTGATCATCCAAGGCTTTTTGACTTGGAAGGAAAGCCTCCTGCTCCTGCTCTTGGTGGCTGCAGATGCTGGAAGAGCAGTAATGATGGAAGGACTGTGAGCTGGTTGGCAGAAAGAGGAGGGAAGAGGCTGTGTCATTCCTGGAAGGGCTGAAGATCCTTGTTGACTGAGGATTCACTGTCTCTGCACTGACTTAACTGAGTTGTTTCTAATGTTTGTAGAGAAGGAAAATACTGAGTTTTTCTCTTAATAAAGGGAAAAGCCAAGGTGCTCACCAGGTGAGACATAGAGGGATGGGTGGGGAGGACATTTGTAGAGTTGGAATCCCAGTTAAAAGGGATGGAAATAGGAGCCAAATATGTCTTTGATTGAAACTGAGCCTTCATTCCTCTCTTTTTTTCCCTCCTTTCCTCCCTCCCTCCCTCCTTTCCTTTGTTTTTTCTTTCTTTCCTTCCTTTTAGATTTCAAATTTGTGCTTTCAGTGTGTTTGGGGAAACTATGATTATATAAGCACTGCTCTTATCTAAACAGGTTATGTGTCCACAGGGTCAAAGTTAGGCTTATTTTAGCAGATGACACTAATATAGCAAAACTTGATCCACATTCTCATTTTAAAACTTTTCTTATTCTGCCAATAAGAGCTAAAACTTTAAGTGAAAAGGGGCATGCATTTCAGGATGAGGGAGGTTTTACAAAATCTACTTAAAAAAGTGATACTGTTGATTGTTGAGGCTTTTGTTTCTTTAAGTTAAGCAAAGTGGAAGTGGTTGATCTGGGCCCAAGAGAAGAATCATGTGACTTTCTGAGTAAAAAGAAACCTAGGAGACATTAGTCATCTAGTTGATATTATATATGTCACGCAAACTGCTGCCTGTGTATTGGTCAAAGGCTTTAAAATTTTTCTCTAAAGCAGACCAGACCTGTCTGAGGTTGGTTTTGGTTTACATGCTTACCTAATTCTTGTTGTTTGGGTGTCTGCCTACACAGAATGATGGAAACAACTGGGGACTTGCCTGACACGAAGCCATCAGCTATTGGAAAGAGTCCTTTGAACAAAGGCATCATAGGCCCCATGAGGGGAAGAGGAAGCCACAAAGAGCATAAGAATGTGAAAATGTAGGTCACAGCTGCTTCCCTAAGGATAGAGAACACACTTCCATGCCACTGAACGCAGGGAAGGAGGCAGGAAGGATAGACACCAGGATATACATCGTTCTTAACTGCAAAGTGTAGAAATGTGTGGATCTTTGGCTTGCTTTCTCCCAGTCGAGAGAGCTCTTTCATGTAATCATACTTGGAGGACAGAGCAGGTGGGCTGGCTGGGGATGGGGGTTGGGGGGTGGGCAACAGGCTTCCTGTGAAGAGCTACTTCACAGATTTTCAAATTTTACAGTAATTTTTAAGGCTCTTTCTATAAAAACAAAGCAAAAGTGAAACTGTAATATGCAAAGCATCAAACCTTTAGCAAGTCTTTTGCCAAAACAAACTTATTTCAGAGTAAAGTAGAATGGCACAGTTTAAAGAAAGGAGAGTGGCAACCTGATGAAAATCAGCCCGAAATGGTCCTTCTGCTGAAATTCTCTTTTTGATTTACCTCTGTGCTTCCAGTTTGCCTGGCTCCAGATGTCTTAAGTATGTTCCAAGAGGAGTATACCTAAGGCACTGGTGTTTTACAAAGCAGGGAGATTTTTCTTAAATTTCACACTTTGTCCAAATACCACTTTCACAATTTGAGTGCTTTTACTTAAAGCTAACTTAACCCTAGTCTGCCTTTGCTCATGTGCCCTCCTACTCTGCCCTCCTTGGCCAACATCTCCTCTCATCGGGATTTTTGATGCTTCCCAGAGCTCCTCCCTGGTAAATCATCTAAACCTGCTCTTGCAAGTGGTTTATGCCCTTATGCATGGAAGAAATTAGAAACAAAGGAGATATTTGTATCCATGGCAATTCCAAACAGTAGATTCATCTGATAGTACTAACCTTTCATTTATTTATTTATTTTGCAAGTTTTACATGCTTAGGCCCATCTGATGAAATTTAAAAACCAAAGGTTGCCAATCTATTGCCTGAATGTCAAATCTAGCCCACTGCCTATTGTTGTACTGCTTCGGCGCTAAGAATTGTTTTTACATTTTCAAATGGTTGAAGAAAAAATCAGAAGACGAATAGTACTCTGAGATACATGAAAGTTATATGACATTCAAATTTTTGTGTCCCCCCAAAATGTTTTATTGGAACTCAGTGACTCTCATTTGTTTACATATTGTCCAAATCTGCCTTTGCACTCTTTTGGCAAAGTTGGCCTGCAAAGCCTGAAACATTCACTGTCTGGGCCTTTACAGAAAAAGTCTGCCAACTCCCGATTTAAGCCAATTTAAAAATTTCCATATTAACTAGCCAGTTGTCCACTAGAGAGCAAGATTCTCTAGGGCAGAGATATTTTGATCATCATTATGACTGTGGTGGTTAACAAAGTGACTGAAGTGTAGTAGTTACTCTATGGGTATTTGTTGCAAAGATTGACAGTAATCCAGCTTAGTTACATCTTTCAGAAACATACCTATTACATGATATCTGTTTTGAGAAGCCTGGCCAACAGGCAAGAGGGGCCTATCTTTTCTCTCTAGCTTTCCTCCTCCTTACTTATGATGGAGCACACACACTTAGCTTGTAATCTGCTTTCTAACTGGTGGTGAAAATTTGGAATATATCAAGTTTCTGATAATTGGAGATTTTGTTTTTAAATTATGTACTCCTCCAAGAGGCTATGTATGTGTTATCTACTGCTGTGTGCAAACTACCCTGAAACCTGCTGATTTAAAATAAACAACCATTTTATTATATTGCCCGGTTTTGGTGGTTAGGAATTCAGGCAGGGTGTGACTGGGTGAGTCTTCTGCTCCATGTGACATCCACTGGCATTACTTAGTGGTATTCAGCTGGTGTTCAGGCTGCTCTGGTGGGTCACGTGACTGCTGTCTAGGTGGGGATGGCTGGAAGATGGGGTTCAACTGGACCTCTCTCCCCCTCCACATAGTCTCAGGACCTCTCCAGCAGGGCAGTCAGGCCTCTAGTATGGCAGCTCAGCACTGGCAGAGACTCAGAGACGCAGGAAAATGCCCGTTCTCTTGACATGAAGGTCCAGAGCTGGCCGAGGGTCATTCCTGCCACACTGTCTTCACCTACTAGTAACCAGCCAGCCCAGACTCAAGGTGGAGGGAAAGAGACCCCACCTCTCAAAGAGAAGAGCATTAAAGAATTTTTGGCCATCTTTAATCTGCCATAGGCTGCTTCTAGTTTGATTTTTAACTTTACTAATTCTAACCAACTAAAATAGCTTCCTCCCAGTCATCCTAACATATGATCTTTTATCAGCTATTTTTCAAGGTCTCATCTCCAAGCTCTGAAACTGTCAGGCATCTAGGTAAGGAGAAGACCCACTCAGACCAGGCAGAGCTAGGAGGGGTTGGCCGAAGTACACTGAGTACCCTTTTCAGAGAGTGGTTCAGCCCCCAGAGTGGCCTGTCTGCCTCCTTGAATACCTTAAGTAGGAGCCGGGAGGTCTACAGGCTCATTCTGAACCCTCACCGTCTGGGAGGGAAGTCCTAAACTACATTCCTGTATACTTAATGACATCTTACATCATATAGTTTGCAAGACACGCCAGTTTCCTTTTTTTTTTTTTTTTTTAAATTCATTGCAAAGAAAAATCAGTGCTGCCCCTCACTGGATAGAAACAGGTAGCTAAGGAATATACAAGCCAAGATAATGTCAGTTCGGGGCCTGGTTTTAATCCTCTCTGCCATCTTCCATTCCTGGATGTATTGCTAGCATGCTGTTCTTATTTGTTCTAAAGAAATAGTTCTAGTTTTCTGAAGATGTCTTTGTTTAGGCTAATTTTCTTTTTTTTTAATTAAAATATTTTATTGAAGTACAATTGATTTACAATACTGTGTTAGTTTCAGGTGTACGGCAAAGTGATTCATTTATATATACATTTTTTTTTCTGGGTAAACAAAGTTTATTCTAGGAAGAGCAGCTCATTGAGCGATAAAACTGTTTTAAAATATACATATATGTACTGTTCATTGTTTCTAAGAATAGATTAGAGCTTTAGCTTTTTAAACTTATATAATTATCAAAGGAATAAAGCCAACCACAAAATAAGAATCAACAGAATGCAATATATAATCCATTCATAAAGGACAGTCAAATGTGCATATTCAAGAAAGTTTAGGCTAATTTTCTGAACTGAAGATTAGAAACAGAGATGTAACCATCCAAAAGGATGCCTTCTGCATATGACTGTATAGGAGAGAGAATAATTTCAGTATTTTTTCCAATAGAAATAATTTTTGGAGGATTTTCTTGGCTTGTATTACAGAGTTCTTGAGAGAAAATCCAGTTATTTGTAATACATAAAACACATATTACAAATATATAGATATAAATATTATTTAAATACATCAACATTTTATGGAGATGGAAGGCCTTCCAAAGAGTTATATTTCTCCATCTACTAGGGCAGTCCATCTGGTGTGTGTGTGTGTATATATATATATATATATATATATTTTTTTTTTTTTAATTGAAGTATAGTCAATGTTGGGTTCATTTCTGGTGTACAGAATAGTGATTCGGTTATGCATGTGTATATATATACTTTTTAATATTCTTTTCCATCACAGGTTATTATAAGATATTGAGTATAGTTCCCTGTGCTATACAATAGGACCTTGCTGTTTATCAGTTTATACATAGCAGTTAGTGGCTGCAAATCCCAGACTCCTAATCCTGATTCATCCCTCTGCCTTTTTTTTTTTTTTTTTTTTGCTGGAATATAGTTAATTTACAGTGCAGTGTTAGTTTCTCATCTGGTATCTGTTGATGAGTTGTGAGGCAAGGTGATAGCCCTACATGTCTTCACCAGCTGAAGGACAATTCCAGGCCCTTCAGCTGCCCTGGGTCTGTTTTGGTTACTTTATTTCCTTTTCTTGAAGCTCCAGGCCCCATCCTGTCTGGGCAGTTGCTCTCTCCGTGTGCCCCGGTGGGTGTTGTTTTCTTCCTCAAAGGCTAGGAGCTGGGAGCCTGTCCACATTTCCTCTAGTGGTCAGGACTGTTCGCAGCCCACAGGGTCTGTGGCCCACATGGGGCAGCCTGAGCGAGTAGCCTCCGTGGGGCCGGCGCCAGCACTTCCTTGTTCTTTAAAAAGCCGCAAGGATTGTGGGCTGGCTAGTAAATTTTCTTTGGGCAATGAGACACTTGAAGTTTTCACACACAGAAAGGATCTGACTTAGTGAAAAAACTAGGCTCTCATACATCGCTTTTCCTTTTCTCTGTTGTGCAGAGATAATGAGAGGGGGACTCTTCATGATGAAGCCGTGACTCAAAATTGAGAAAACTGGGCATCAGTCCTGTCCATATTGTTGTGTTGGGGTGTGTGTGTGTGTGTGTGTGTGTGTGTGTAGAACTTTGAACATTCATTTGAGCCTGAACTTTTTGTGGCTTGTCGAGGTCAAACAAATTCACATCCTTGTGAAAAGCCTTCTGTTGGCTGAAAATGAAGTCTATTACATTATTATGAAGTATTATAAATAGAGATGGTGCAAATCACAGAAAAATGCTTTATAGTATGATGGAGAGCTAAACCACTAGAAACTTCTTCAGAGACCTGAAAAACATTTGTGGTAGGACCTTAACTTGGGAGGAATTTTGGTGTTTGTTATGGAGTGATTTTCTATGAAGCCTCTTGTTTTCCCTTGTTTCTTCTTGGTAGAATTGGTCATTGTAGGGAAATTTCTTGATATTTATTTCAGCCCTTAAGTTCCTTTTCTTCAAAAATGTCACTTCTGCCACTGGTGGACTCTTCTTGCTAGCTCACTGTTGAATTATTTCTAGTTAGTATCACTGTCCTTCAGTGTGGAGACTTTGGATATCCCCTCTGACATCCTTCCTTGCCAAATTATTCTCTGGTTGCCCATCCACAATATTTTTTTCCTAATCTGGCCAGCCATCTCTGACTTATTACAGCATATGCAGCATTTCAGAGTTTGACATAGTAGCAAGCTACACAGATTTGAAAAGAAGCTTTCCAGTGGAGCAGTGGCCACAAGTTGCCTGGAAGATGAGCAATTAAAGTTCTTTGGATGTGGGAGGAAGGTTCTGGAGAGCTAGGATTTCTTCCCTGGGGTTGAAGTGGTTTGAAGGCTAATCAGAAGCATATTAGCATCACCAGGGAGTTTTATCTCACATCCCTGGTTCTTCAAGATTCACTGACAAGGTGCTTTTAAGAGCTCAGCTCTCAAAGGTATCTAAACCTTCTCAGATATAGCCCTACCCTCTCTACTGTTCAAGAATATTTTTGGAATGCTAGTATGTATACATTGATTCTCATTCTTAATTGGAAAATAACATCTGGTCCTTGTTTCTCATTTTGTGGTTAAGAGAAGGAAACCAATTAATATTTTTTAACACATGCTAGATGACAGGCAAGAAGTAGGTACTTTATTCAGGCCGCACTGGTGCCAAGGAGAGCAGCAACCAGAATGTCACTGAGATTGTTGAAACCCAGTGGAGAAGAAGCTGGGCTAAGCAGTTAACGGTATGCTTGGATAAGGCATGGAAGAGACATGGCCAGTTGAACCCTGCTAACTAACAACATCGCTGCCCCACCATCCAGATCAACACTTTCCCCTTGTTTCTATTGCTCAGTTTGCCTCTTGCTGTCTCCTCAGCTCTTTCCTGAGCCAGTTTTCCTTTTCATGAATATCCCACTCCCTGCTTTCTCCAGGATCCTGGCTTCTGTATCTGTCTTTCTGATAATATTTCTGATTGTTCATTTTCTTCGGAATTTACATTTGCAAGTTAGGTTAGATTGAGAGTTAAGAGGCAAATACTGCTCTTGATTCTCTTTTGGCTTCTTGTGGTCTCTATTTCCCACCGTCCCAAACCACCCCCTCAGTACTGGACTTTGACGCCAAGTCCCACAAAAGCTTTGCTGTCTGCTGGTACCCAAGAATATAAGCTTTATTGTAAATTTAAAGAAAATATCAGAAATAACCCCTTTTTTTTTTTACAAATTATATCAAACATTCAAAACATTTGGAAACATTAAAAATTAATTCTTAATTCAAAATAATGACATTCATAGAATACATCCTGGTGTTGGCCAATATGAAGTTTATTTAAATCTAATATTTTATGTATGCTTGGCAATGAATCCTTCCTGAAACTCAATGATTATAATGACTTACCTTTATAAGATTAAGCAAGTCCTCTATGTAATACTCCAGATAACTTTTTCTAATACAAAACATTTATGCCAACAAGGAAATTATAAAGATATATGTCATACTGAAAGCTTGATTAAAAGGCTGTCTGTGTATAGAAACAAGGCAGCTTTGCTGTCTGCTGACAAGGCCTAAGATGATAGATCTGACAGTGGTGTTTGCCTTCTAACCAGTGACCTTTGAACACCCCACGTGGGAGGTTCAAAGGTTGACGCTTTGCCTGTGTACTGTCTTATCATATTTTAAAATTGCATTTCCTTGAATTACAGAAAGGTGAAAAAAATTTTTTTTGCTTGTGGAAATGCTATCCCTGATGTGACCAGTAGCCACATGGGATAACTCATGATGAAATGCAGGAGATAACTTATTATAAAATGCAGAGGTTAACTCAGAATAAACCTGATCTAAGAATGTAAACATAGTGTAGCCTGCCTCAGTCCAGCCTACTAGGTTCTTTTTGAAGTCAACATCAGTGACGGCTTTTTGGCTGTTAAAACTTGATGTCTGGACCTGGGGAAGGACAAACAGAATAGTTACTGGTTTTTTTTGTTTTTTTTTTAAGTTCAGGTATGAAGCTAGAATTAAATACATCTCCTTGTCATTGCACCATGCTTAACCTTAAGTTCCATATTATTAAAAAAAAAAATTAACCTTTTATTCTACCCACTTCCAAAAAGAATTTGAAGTAGAATACAAAAGTTTCCATGCAAAGTCTCATGTTGACCCTGGTATCCTCAAATCTTCCTTGTAGGGAAAGGCGGGTTATGCCCCAGTTTCTTTTTCTAACAGCATCTTACCTAAGGAATATTGAAAAGTTTGGCACTTTCTTCTTACATGGGATTAGGTCAAACCCTAGCAACTCTATCCAAGTGGGAAAACCAAATATCCTCAGTAACGATACATGTATGCACACGTGTTTCCAGTCTTCACAAGTGTGAACTTTTCTATTTTGCTTCTCCAGCACCACAGAACCATGTAGATAATGGTTTCTGTGACAGTTCCTGGCCCTCTTGTTCTTTCCAGCTCTTTACTTATGAACAGATGGGATGGACGTTAGTGTTAGTGTCCATATCCATCTGTGGTGTCATATGTTTTGTGTTTGGGTTTAGTATATTAAGTTCATTAATTTTTATTGGCTACTTTCAAATCCTTGAAATTTTAATCCTTGAAAGGCCCTTTGATCTAGCCTTTGACTGACAGGCACTTCAGTGGCTTCAGACATGCTAAGTAAGTTACCCTCAGTGTCCTGCCAGGAGCTGTTCTCCCCATGTGCCATGCTGTCCAGGGCCTCTGAAACATTGGGCTCTTATTATTAACCTTCCTTTTGGGCAATAGAAGACTTGGGTCGCAAATCTAAGCTAAGATGTACACTTTGAGAATTTTATGCATACCTAGACCTGTGAATTTCCATTCTCATTGTACCAATCTACCATGTGGCAGCTCAAACCTCTTGCTTTGCATAAATCCCTGTTTGGAGCATTTAAGGTACCTGGTCAACTTAGCAGTACATTCTCTTCTCCTGACATGCTTTCTCTTTGCCTACAAAATTCCCGATTTCCCTGTGACAATTCACCTGTCTTACTCTGGCAAGAAAGTAAAACCATGTCTTACCTTTAAATACCTGAAGATCAAAACCATCTCTATTTTTGTTTAGCTAAAGCCTCCTCTTTTTTTTTTTTTTCTGTTTCTGTTTCTTTTCTTTTTCTTTTCTTTTCTTTTTTCTTTCTTTCTTTTTTTTTTTTTTTTTTTTAACATTTTCCCCTTTAAGTACAACTTCTTAACCTTTTCTTCACCACTCACTTTAAGGATCTCGATATGTTCCTCAAAGAAGAAATTTGGGCAGAATTTCAAATTCCTACCACCTTGCCAAAACAGTAGTAAGATTGAAAATGTGTGTTACCTTTCTCTGGCCCTGTTGTTTACTGACCCATAGAACTGTCCTGTGTCTTGTACTCCTTTGACCCTCAACTCTAGAACAAAGTCGCCTTTGGATTTCGTCAGTTTCCCAAATATTGCAGAATGTGACTTCAGGTTCAGGGTCTTTGCTCTCCCTGGGGAAATAAATTGAATAAAAGCATTTCACCACAGAAGTCAGCTAGAATTGTCAGCTCTGTGAATGTAAATTCACCTCTTCAGTTCTGTAATGTGATTGCTCTAGCAAACATAAAAACAAAAATAAGGAACAGCTCCATTGCCTTATTCTAATAGAATACTAGTGTCAAATCTACTCCGGTTTCTGCACAGGCAGCACTGAATTTGGAAGCCAATATCTCTTATTAGTTTTTCAATACTCAATATAAGTAATTTTAATCTCAAGAATAAAAAATAAAGCTGTATGTGTATAATGCCACTTGTATGTTGTTATTTATAATGTATACATATAAATCATGCATATATATATAAAATTGTGGGCCCCACATCATTTAAAAAAACTGGTTCTGCCCATGAAATTATTATCATTATCATCCTTATTAAATATTTGTGAAACATCTACCATATCATAGTGATAGGTATTTAGGCACGATGGGGAATGAAAAGAAATATATAAATATGATGTGTGACCTTCAGAGGCTTTGGATTTGAGTTGTGCAGACAGATCCATTATTTATCAAGAGGCAAATGGCTATCTACACAGGACACTGTGAGGATTAAAGGTATGGCAGAGACTGTACGTGCTACTGGCATTCAAGCCACCCTGACAGAGGTTGATGCCCTGAGTGGGACTTGCCAAGAAGCTAGTGTTAACTTCTCTAAAATGGAATGATTGAAGAGTGCATCATGTGGTGACCAAAGAGAGTCCTGGAGCACAGAGATCTGAGCCAGGTGCACAGATGGGGAGATGACTCCCTGAGATGTTCTCTTCTTTCCAGAGAAACAAGAAAGAGAAGATGGATGATGTAGACAGTAGCCTTGGAAGACGATTTCTGGTCTTGGCGATGAGTTGTGTGACCTCAGGTAAGTCACTTCACATCTCGGAATCTCAAGTGCTATATTTGTAAAATGAGGGCTGCTTCACTCTTTGAAACAGGGTCAAGTTTTGAAATGAAAGGTTAGCGGGAAATGTCTAAGCCGTTCATTTATGGGACAGGAATTATACAGATTGCTTCCTGTTTGGTAATAAAACCATCAAAAGATCGTCATTCTAAGGTAGTGTCTATAGTCATGATTGGAGGATAAGCTTGGTAAAAGGCCACAACATGTGTGCTGAGAAATGTGGTGAGATGGAGTGCATGAAACCAGGTAAAGATGAATAACAATAGGTCTTAGGTAGTTGGGGAAATGTTTGAGAGCTTCATCTGTGACTTGACAAAAATCTACAGTTTAAATTTATGATTTAGTTATCTTCTGAATGTGCAAAGCTCACATTCTTATTAAGATACAGTGAATTCCTCCGACTGTAGCTTTTAGGCTAAGCAATGTCATGGGTTTTAAATTACACAAGAGATTTGAATGTGTTAGGTTTCAGTAATGACTGCTCTGAGAGCTCCACTAAACATCCCCGATTTCCCTGGTAGTCAGCTCGACTCTAATTCAAAACAGGCTGCAGTGAGTGAAGCTTGAAGAAAATAGAAATGGACCACAATGGTCACAGCAGAAGTGAAAGGAGGCAGTGCACTTCCACAGCAGGTTTCAGATTTACGGGAGATTAGGAGTGATCTGAAAATATACCTGAGAAGAAATAGGTATGTGAGAAGAGCTGTGGAAGAAAACAAGTATGAATCATGACCGTAAATGAACTCAGCAGGAGCCTAAAAATGGGATATATCAAACTCAAGGACTTCAGTTCTCCTTTAAAGGTAAAGGGAAGTACAACAAGGATCATGGTACTGGGAACACTGTGACTAGATCATCAGTTCTCCCCTTCAGTTCACATGAAAGAGTTTGCCCTGCTCCCCACCTTTATCCCACCCCAATACACACATATTCTAGGTAAATTCAGTGGTTTTTTGTTGTTGTTTTGTTTTCTATTATGGAAGTCAGTTGTCCCAGGCCGAGAAAATAAACTACTGTGGAACTTTTAAATGCCCCAAAAGGGAAGCAAATACGAAGTTAGGTTTAAACTCCTTATTAATTGGGGAATCCCAGTAAAAACAAGGTTGAGCTTGTCCTTTTTCCCATCAGATTGGGGAAGAAGAATCATGTATCAAATTGCTCATGTCCCCTGCCCATGTCCCCTTAGCTGACCTCAGAGTTTGCCTGCAGACACTTCATAACATGCCAACATCTCCCTGTGTCTTTCAGAAGGTGGTCTCTGGACACAGGAGCATGCCTTGCCCCTGCATAGGTCAGATGGGGAGTAATTGAAAACCAGTGCCTTAGAGTGATCCCCAATCACTGAAGTTGGTGGATGAATACTCCACTTCCTTGCCTTTCTTTGAGATCATTCTAAGTTATGTTCCATATAGCCTCTCTGAAGCCCTCCAGAATGATTGAGACCCAGTTGTTCATAGAGTAGGGTGATCAACTCACCCCAGGTTTCTTGGAACCATATTAGTTTTAGCATAGAAAGTCGTGTCCTGAGAACTCCTATAATCCTACATAAACTGGGATAGTTGACCACTCTACCATACAGGTAACTAGCTTGTCAGTGCACTCTTTATTGGTTTTTCTCCCTTCCCCTCGTTCCCTCACAGTGATTGCTGGGACCTTCTTCTAAGTAAACAATTCAGCTTGGAATTATGTTTTTTTTTCCCCCAAATATCTTTCATCTGTACTAGATTCTAAGTTGTTAGGGTAGGAGCCCTATTTCACACAATATTATCTGTCCATATTATCTGTCCACAGCATCTAACACAGTGTATGAAGCATGGTTCGTATTTAGTAAAGAATAGCCATATGAGAGTGGGCGTACTTGTCTTGTTTCTTATCTTAGAGGAAATGCTTTCAACTTTTCCCCACTAAGTATGATGTTAGCTGTGGGTTTGTCATGTATGGCCTTTATTATATTGAGGTATGTTCTGTCTATGCCAACTTTCTGGAGAGTTTTTATCATAAATGGATGTTGAATTTTATCAAAAGCTTTTTCTGCATCTGTTGAGTTGATCATATGGTTTTCATTCTTCAGTTTGTTAATGTGGTGTATCACACTGATTGATTTGCAGATATTGAAAAATGTTTGCATCCCTGGGATAAATCCCACTTGATCATGGTGTGTGACTCTTTTAATGCATTGTTGGGGTCAATTTGCTAGTACTTGGTTGAGGATTTTTGCATCTATATTCATAAATATTGGCCTGTAATTTTCTTTTTTTGGTGATGTCTTTGTCTGGTTTTGGTATCAGGGTGATGATGGCCTCATAGAATGAGTTTGCAAGTGTTCCTTCCCCTGCAATTTTTTGGAATAGTTTCAGAAGGATAGGTTTTTAACTCTTCTCTAAATGTTTGGTAGAATTCATTTTTGAAGCCATCTGGTCTTGGACTTCTGTTTTTTGGGAATTTTTAAATTACTGATTCAATTTCAGTACTGATAATTGGTCTATTCGTATTGTCTATTTCTTCCTGCTTCAGTCTTGGCAAATTGTATCTTTGTAAGAAATCGTCCATTTTTTTCTACGTTGTCTTTTTGTTGTCGTATAGTTGCTCAGAGTAGCCTCTTACGATCCCTTGTATTTTTGTGGCATCGGTTCTAACTTCTTCTTTTTCATTTCTGATTTTATTAATTTTGGCACTCTCCTTTTTTTTTCCTTGATGAGTCTGACTAAAGGTTTATCAGTTTTGTTTATCTTTTTGAAGAACCAACTTTTAGTTTCATTACTCTTTTCTGTTGTTTTTTAGTCTCTGTTTCATTTATTTCTACTCTAATCTTTATGATTTCTTTTCTTCTACAAACTTTGGGTTTTGTTTCTTCTTCTTTCTCTAGCTACTTTAGGTGTAAGATTCGGGTTTTTTTTTTGATATTTTTCTTATTTCCTGAGGTAGGCTTGTATTGCTTTAAACTTCCCTCTAAAAATTGCTTTTGCTGCATCCCAGAGATTTTGGATTGTTGTGTTTTCATTTTCATTTGTCTCAAAGTATTTTTTGATTTCCTTTTTGATTCCTTTAGTGATCCATTTGTTGTTTAGTAGCATATTGTTTAACCTCCACGCGTTTGCAGTTTTTCTGTTTTTTTTTTTTTTTTTTTTCTTGTAGTTGAAAACCTTATAGCATTGTGGTTGGAAAAGATGCTTGGTACGGTAGTTTTCTTAAGTTTACTGAGGCTAGCTTTGTGGGCCAGCATGTGGTCGATTCTGGAGAATGTTCCATGTGCACTTGAGAAGAATGTGTATTCTGTTGCTTTTCGATGCAATGCTCTATAGATATCAATTAAGTCCATCTGGTGCTTAATATACAGAAATCAGTTGCATTTTTATATACTAACAATGAAATAGCAGAAAAAATAAATTAAGGAAACAATACCATTTACCATCACACCAAAAAGAATAAAATACCTAGGAACAAACCTACCCAAGGAGGCAAACGACCTGTACTCTGAAAACTATAAGACACTGATGAAAAAAATTGAAGATGACATAAACAAAGGGAAAGATATACTGTGTTCTTGGATTAGGAAAGGTCAATATTGTTAAAATGGCCATACTATCCAAGGCAATATACAGATTCAGTGCAATCCCTATTAAATTACCAATGACATTTTTTCACAGAGCTGGAACAAAAAATGTTAATATTTGTATGGAAACACAAAAGACGCCTAATAGCCAAAACAATCTTGAAAAAGAAGTGAGCTGGGGAAATCACATTCCCTGACTTCAGACTATACTACAAAGCTACAATAATCAAAACAGTATGGTATGGAACAAAAACAGACACATAGATCAATGGAACAGGCTAAGGAGTCCAAAAATACACCCATGCACTTATGGTCAATTAATCTACAACAAAGGGGGCAAGAATATACAATGGTAGAAAATATAGTCTCTTCAATAAGTGGTACTGGGAAAACTGGACAGCTAGTTACCTGTAAAAGACTGAAATTAGAACATTCTCTAACACCATATACAAAAATAAACTCAAAATGGATTAAAGACTTAAATGTAAGACCAGATACTGTAAAATTCCTAGACAAAAACAGGCAGACCACTCTTGGATGTAAATTACAGCTGTACTTTTTTTGAACCAGCTCCTGGAGTAATGGAAATAAAAGCAAAAATAAACAAATGGGATCTAATTAAACTTAAAAGCATTTACACAGCTAAGGATACCATCAACAAAATGAAAAGACAACCTACAGCATGGGAGAAAATATTTCCAAATGATGTAACTGACAAGGGAATAAATTCCAAAATATACAAATAGTTCATACACTTTAATATAAAAAAAAAATTCAGCCCAGTGAAAAAATGGGCAGAAGACCTAAACAGACATCTCTCCAAAGAAAATAGACAGATAGACAACAAGCACATGAAAAGATGCTCAACATCACTAATTGTTAGAGAAATGCAAATCAAAGCTACAATGAGATATCACTTCACACCAGCCCGAATGGCCATCTTTAAAAAGTCTACAAACGATAAATGCTGAAGAGTGTGTGGAGAAAAGGAACCCTCCTACGCTGTTGGTGGGAATGTAGATTGGTGCAGCCACTATGGAGGACAGTATGGAGTTTCCTTAAAAATCTAAAAAATAGACTTATCAAATGATCCAGCAATCCCACTACTGGGCATATACCTGGAGAAAAATATAATTCAAAAAGACACATGCACCCCAATGTTCATAGCAGCACTATTTACAAAAGCTGAGTCATGGAAACAACCCAAATGTCTATTAACAGATGACTGGATAAATAAGAGAGATATATATATATCTATATGTAATGGGATACTACTCAGCCATAAAAAAGAATAAAACAATGCCATTTACAGCAACATGGATGAACCTGGAGATTGTCATTCTAAGAGAAGTAAACCAGAAAGAGAAAGAAAAATGCCATATGATATAGTTTATATGTGGAATCTAAAAAAAAAGGACATAAATGAACTTACCTACAAAACAGAAACAGACCCACAGACATAGAGAACAAACTTATGGTTACCAGGGGGTAAAGAGGGTGGGAAGGGATAAATTGGGAATTTGAAAATTGCTTGTGAAGTGATGGAAATGTTAGTTATCTTGATTGTAGTAGTAGTTTAATTGGTGTATACATCTATTAAAATTCATCAAACTACATTTGAAATATGTGTAGTTTACTGTACAGGAACCTGTACCACAATAAAGGTGTTAAAAAAAAGAGAACAACTAAGTGAATGGACCCTGTGTCATTGACCGAAGAGATTTAATACACATTATTTGCTGCTGCTTTACTATGTCAACTTACTTGTTCCTCTTGAGTTTCCATAGATATCTGCCAATCATCTTGATCAGGTTGTAGGTCATTAGGAATAGTTTTTCAAAAATGGTGTATTATTGCAGTCTTTTACATCATTTGATCATCTTATTATTATTCATCCCAACACAAGAATTTAAAAAACTAGAAATGATGTGCATTTTCTCATTTAACCCTCAGAGCACCTTGTCATTTAATATGATTGTTCCCTAGTTTAAAGAAAGTTAAGGCTTAGGATTCTTTGCTCATGATCACACAGCCGAGCAGGGGCTGTGTTTCTCACTACCAACCCCATGTCTTTCTCGCTGCATGATGGGATTCACTGTAACTAGACAGTAGGTTCTCTCTGAAATTCACCTGCACTCATAGAATTCTACAGAAAGCAAATTCTGGAGACAAAAAACAAACAAAAAAAACACGGGCCATGATGGTTTGGTTTTTCTGGGTAGTATTTCACTGCATTTTTAAAACCTATTTCATCCTCCTGACGATAGCATGTTTTGCCATAATTTTCTCTTAAGTCAGTGCTGTACTTCCTCTTGAACACTTTAGAGATTGTGGATCTTTGTCATTCAGTATCATTTAATTTCCTGAATAGAGAAACAAAACAAAAAGAAATGCAGGAAGTTTAGGTATACATTCATAGTTGGTTTTAATTTCCTGTTTGCCCTTGTAATTGTAGCTTCCCTTATTTTGCTTGTGAAAGCTATAATGAATGTTTGAAATATATTTTGTCCATGTAGATTTTCTCGTCTTAAAAGAATAAGCAATCGTATATAAGACAGTAGTGTCCATGGATAATTTCCCTTATTAATTACTTTTTAGCTTACTTACATGCTTAAATTTGGTTTCAGCACATTTTTACACTGATACATGGGGGATACAAGGAGAACGTGTTACTAAAATCCCTTGAGTTTTTTTGCTGTCAATACTGATTGTGAAGTTTAAGAAAAATGAAAATGGTGAAGAATGTTTCATATGTTAATTTCCAAATGCATTGCATTTAATTTCTTTTTCAATTTTAAAGGTAATATGCACTTATTGGAAAAAAATAAGAGAGTCATTCCGTTTCGTAACTCCTTCTGTACCACCTCCACCACTTCTACCCCTAAGCTATCTCCCTCCCCAGTGGTAGCCATGCTAATCATTTGGGGGGTGTGTATATCTGTATTTCCAGAAAGAGACATAAAAATAACAGATATAGAACAAATACATATGCCTTTTTAATTTGATTTTTCTTTGCTTATTGGTATATCATAAACATCTTTCCTTACCAGTATATATAGACCAAACTCATGCTTTTAAAATTGCTTCATAGTGTTTCTTAGAATGTTTATACTGCGATTTACTTAATCATTCTCCTATTTACAGATATTTTGACAGGTATATTGACACATATTTCCAGTATTTCTCTAGTAATATAGTGTTCTGCAGAGAATATCCTCATGTTTATATCTTTGTGCTCCTGTGTGCATTACTACAGGAGAGAATCTTAGAAGAAGAATGCCTGGTCCAAAGGGCATGCATTTTTAAAATGCTGATAGCCTGTTTAATTACCCTAAAACGTTCTGTGAAAATGTGTTATTACCACATATTGTGTGAGTCTGATCATTTCCTTATACCCTCACAAGCATGAAAAGCTGGCTTTTCTTGGTTTCCTATGGAAGCAGGTCCTGAGACGATATGTACAGATGAAAAAAACAAAACAAAACTGAAACGTTAAAAAAGATTTTACAATTCCAAGTAGAATGCTGATAGTTGAAATCAGTCAGTTCTTTTTCTTATTAAAAGCCCTTTGTTTATACCTTTAAAACATAGAATTCATTCAAGTCATAAAATTAGAGAAGCTTTCTTCCAGCTCTTTAGTTCTGTGAGTGATTCCCTTCAACTCTGGGCTATCAGGGAAGGTTTCAGAAGAGTACTTCTGGGTTGATCTTTGAAGAATGATTAGGATTTCCCTAGGAGAGAAGAGGGGCATGGATTTTCCAGGCTGTGAGAAGTAGTCAAGGGTAGAAGGATAAAAGGGTATTGAAACTGGAAGGTCACAATCACATGCTATCACTAGCCAAATTTTTGGTCCCAGTCTCAATCTTCACCCTCTCTTACCCCAGCACTAAATGAAGTTGGAGGTGCTGGAAGAGCTGATTCAGCTTATTCTTAGGTGGTCTCTTACCAATTAGTATGAATGAAGAATAACTGATAGATCCTCCTAATCCCCAAATTCTGACCTCAAATCTGTTGCAATGCCTGAAATCCCATCATTAGGATTATGGCTTTCAATTTAAGACATAGAGGGCAGTCTTTTAAAGATACTCATAAAATTAGGATGATTGTGTCAGTGACAAAGAGGATAACACTTTACTATGACTTCACTCAGTGGAGTTAAGAGACTGTAGGGATTTCTTAGATTTGAAAGAGAAAAGTGAGAATGGGTTGAAGCAGTGGTCCTTGGCCTAGAATTTCTGAGCACATTGGAGTTTAAGAACTTCAGGATTGATTGGAATAGTAACAGTATCACCAATAATAAATAATAATAATGTCAATGATTTCAGTCATGCAAAAGCAACAACAGAAATGACAAAAAAATTAGAATTTGTTGAGTTTTTGCGTTGGGCCTGTGTTTTACATACTTTAATTCATGTAATCCTCACAACACACTGTGGGATTGATTTTATTATTCTCACTGTATTATAGATGAGGGAACTGATGAGACTTGTGAAGGTTAAACAATTTGTTGGAAGATCACAAAGCTAGTAGACTAGAGTCTGAACATCTGTTAGTGTGACTCCAAAACCCATGACTTGAGGACACCAGGTTACCAAGTTGGCAACCAAAGCAAACATTGGTTACATCACATCTTTATGTACATCCAGGCCTGGGTACAGAAGAAGATCAGCCCATATAAGGGGCAGGTGGTGCCAAGCCATGGCTCTGGTCTCTTTCTGTGGCCACTCTTATTTGTGGATAGGTTATGAGTACCTGGGAGTACCCTGGCTCTACCCGTATTTTCTCCCTTTGGAGTTTGTTCCTGTGGTGGGTTATGATCTGCAGTGATTTTCCTGGTCTTAAGTGCCCTATGTATGGTGCTGCTGAAAGCTTGCCCATCCTTGCCAGTGTATTCTAATGTTTAAACAACAGGACAGAGGAAGAGACTGAAATGGTGCAAATTAGGACACTTCATAAATAGGTAAATTTCAGTCTATATTGAGCTAGAATTACTTTCAGCAGTTGAAAGCTGGTTATAATATTACCATCTTGGACTATTGCTCTGTGGTTCTCAACTAGGGATAATTTTGTCCCCCAAAGACAATATTTGGAGACATTTTTTATTGTTATATCTGGGGATGGGGAGTGCTTCTAACATCAAGTGGGTAGAACCTGGGGTGCTACTAAATATTCTGCGAGGCACAAGGCAGCCTCAAAAACAAAGAATGATCTTACCCAAAAGGTCAGTTGTGCCAAGGTTGAGAAACTCTGTACTAATAAAACACACTGGAAACTAATTTTTATGATATGTTCTCTGTGGCAATCAGAGTAGAATATATTTTCATATTTCCCCTTTCAAAGTTATTATCATTTATTCTTGCACAATAGTCATGTCAATTATATGTGAAAATGTGGTCCACTCACACTGAAGGGCCTTCTTCCCCTCCCCCCTCCCCACCCTCCCTCTTCCTCCTTTTCCCTGTCCCCTTCTTCTACATGCATGGGCTGCATATGTTTCCTGGAAAAAGAAGTAGAAGATTCTGGATCTCATGCTGGGTTTGAGAACAAGCCAGTTTTTCTTCTTAGGTAGCATCTAGTTAAACAGAATCCTTTTTCTTCAGAAGTAATTTGGCTTGACTTTTTTGTGTCTGGTTTACCTGTACGAAGGCATAAATAGTGATTGGCGAGAGCAGGACAAATACGTAAGCAGTTGGGCTCATGTGGCAAACGTGTTAGAACAATTTAACACCACAGTCCTTGGAAAGATACCCTTTTCTCTCATAAAATAATAGTGGAATCAGATGATAAAGCTCTCCAGGTAGTCTCCTTGACTTCCCTATTTCTAGAAAAACCAAATCTTAAAGAAAACTCAGAAGGAAGTCCTGATACTTTATTCTTATAATCCTTTCAGAAGAAATAATCTATAGTTCCTTTTCATTATTATAATTAACCAAGTAATGTGATATTCAGTTAGCCTTATCCAAATGTCTCCTGTTGTTTCCATGTCTTGTTTACTCTTGAATATGAAAAGGAATGTTTGTATGCACAACTGAATCACTATGCTGTACACCAGAAATTAACACAACACTATAAATTGACTATACCTCAATTAAAAAAAAAAGTCTCCTGTTGCAATTCGAGGTTGTCCAGTCAAGTGGAAATAGAGAATTGTTCCTTTATTATCTGTAATCTATATATACAGTATTTGAAAAAAGTGAAATTCTATCACTGTTTTCCTAAACAACTCGCATATTTGCCTGCGGGGCCTATTTCCAACCCTTTGAATATATGTCTGTCATATTCCTAGAATACTTGTTGTAAATACAAATCCCTGGGTCATCTTTTCAGGCATCCTCAAGGGGGTGGGACCCTGGGGACACGTAGTTTTTACAAGATCCACAAGTGATACACACTAAAGATTTTGAGACCCACCGGAATAGTGAGATTGACCTTCTTTCCCAGGTTATTTGAATGAGTGTTTCCAGCTTCTCTGGAGATGAGCTTTGCTTTACACATTAGCTAGTCATCTTACCTAAGTAGGTATATGTTCCCCTTGGTCTCTGGTTATCCAGAGACAAAATGTAGATAGTAATCTTACTAACACATAAGAAGAATGTTAAGAGATATTGGATGCACAGTGTTGTTATTGAAAGAGCACATGAATATGTGGAATATGTACCTCTCTTTTCAGAGAGAAATAGCTGAGGGTAAATAAATCTGTCTCCGTTTGGAGCCCGTCTACTTCAACTAGTCTTTGCCTCATAACAGGGCATTTGTCTTTTACAATGGCAAACACACTGCTAATAGTGGAGGATGTTTTATGACATTTACATAGCCACACCCGAGCTTTATTTTAATTCTTACTCTGACAATTCTTGAAAGAGAGCCAGAGTTTTAAAAGATGTACATTTGTAAGGCGTTTGCTTTAAGTCAGTTCTCTTCTGAGTATAGTATTCTTTCTAGCAATTTCCACCATCGCTGAGGCTAACAGTAGAAAACTGGGGTGTAGAAGAAACGGGGTAGAGTCATAGACAATCGCATGGTCCTTTAGCCCTCTTCATAAGAGGGCCCCCAAATGCCTTGGAGTAAAGGGTCAACAGGACCAATTCTACCAACACTGCATATTTTAATGATACTACACAGTCTTGGCTTAAAGGGACTCAGAACTTGATGGCTTTAATTTCTGTATTCTAAACACCAATAATTCAAGCTTCAGCAATGGTTCTGGGAATGTTTGTCCAAACCTAGTGGCCCAAGGTTTCAAGATCATGGTGTGTTGGAGCTCCAGCCTGTATAGAATAAAGATCATGAAGAAAGGTACCCAAGAGGTCAGAAAGATGACTCTGCTTCCTGTTACTATTTTTTCCCTCACTTAGAAAGACTTTTTTTTTTCTCTTGTTTTGCTTCTACTTTGATAGTTATCTTTGGCTTGATAATTTGAAGATCTAATTAATTATTCTACATTGAACATAATTTGTGCATTCTGAGCATGCATGAAGGACCCATTAAGGTGCCTTATAAGGATTCTCCTCTGTGGATTCAGGGATAGTTTGTTGTCCAGACACTGGTGAGGATAGAAGGAAACCAAGGTAACCGTGGCCAGTAGGGCACTTGGGTCTAGAAGCCTTCACTGTTCTTGGAACTATTCTCAGAGTTGTTTTCCCCACTTACTGCTTCACTTTGCCCCATCAGTCAGGCTGCATGGGGTAGTGCCCTGAGGACATACACTGTTCATGCCCCTACTGAATGATGTTGGAGGTGAGGGCTCAGTTGTGGAATCTGCCTTCCTTGGACATCAGAAGAAGTGCTAGAGTGGGAACTGACTTACTCAGAATCTAACTTATGAAGGAAATGGAGACATAATCCTGGATTTGAGCATCAGCACAGGTGAAAGGGGATGTTCAGAGAGACTCCACAAAATCTCTATGGGGCCATATACCATAGCTGAATTAAATAGTGCATGTATAATGATATGAATTCATTGAAAAAGGAGCCTAGTAAGAAGGACAAAAATATTAAAAAGCCATACTGACTGCACTCTCTTTGCAGGCCAATGATAGCACCACATTCCCCTTTGCCGAGAACACCATTTGCTAATCATGGCCAAGATTATTGAACTCTTACTACGTGGTAGCCTTTTTTAAGTCTTACAACAATCCCTAGTGGTAGTTTCCTACTAACTTCCACCTTTTACAGATGAGGAAATTGAAGTTTAGTAATATTAACTCTTCTAAGATCACACAACCAGCAGGGGTGGCCTGAGTCTGACCAATTTTAGAGTTTATGCTCCTGCCCACAATGTAGGTTATCTCCTTTGGGAGGAGAACTGGGGAAACATGCAAGCAGATAAATGTGAATGTGAGTGTCTAAATTGTTCTTATGGGATTAATTGAGAAAGTAGTTGACTGCCACGATTTCAGAGCTGGGAGATAGAAGTTTACGGCTCTTAAAGCTAAAGAATCCTTCCATAATCTTTTCTTTGCAGCTAGGGAAAGTAAGTTGCATTGCCAAATACTCCCCATTTCTCAACTTCCTGGAGCTAAGTGGTTGGACAACATTTATTCATTTGATTTCCAAAAAACTAGAATGACCCAAGATGTTTTGTTATTCCTTATTACTTGGCATTTTGCCAAGTCCCACCTAATCTGTTATGTATTCCATGTGGCCCTGTCTGGGTATTGTCTTTTGGGGTAAGAAATGGGGTGAAAATAGATGTGCTTTATTACCGAGACGTCCTAACACCCACGTAGGAGGGTGTCATCTGTGACTATATCTTGATTGGGTCTCTCAGTAGAAGCTCCAGTATCCTTTAGACTCACAACCTTGTTTGTTCCCTTCTCGTTCTATGTACTTATCACTGGTTTGCCTTTCCTTGATCATATATTTCCTGTTTAGCCATGATGACATTACTGCTTGCATTTCCCATTCAACCCCTGAAATTTAGATTTAGTCTGTTAGAACAATGTTTACTTTTCCTGTTTTTGTTTTCCTACATGAACGCTGTTTAAGTATATATTTAGTCTTCGCCCAATGGAGAGGGTTGTATGACATCTGCCTCAGCTAAACTTGGATATTTTAATTTTCATTTCCTTATCTGTCCTTTGCTTTCAAAATAGATTTTGTTGGGACTTTTAAATTCTAAGCTCGGTAATATATCAAAATGTCATTCATCTTTGAACTCCAGATGCTCCAAACCCTACTTGGCATATTTGTTAAATGAATGAACTCAAGATGGATTAAAGATTAGATTCTTCAGGTAAAGTACTTCATAATCAACTGCTAGAGAGGACTTTCCTATTACTCAAGGTTTTGCACTGTCTTGGAGGTCTATCATGGTGCTGCAGTCCATATATTGTTTTATGATATTGATTTGTACAGACCTGTATTGTGCAGTAGAGTCTGAGTGGTAATGTTTGGCAAATAGGAGAAATATTTAATTTGCTTTCAGTGATTCAAACATGTTTCCATAACAACTCTTTTGTTTGCTTCTTTGGTTTATTTTTATTTTTTTATTTTTTATTTTTTTGAGGCTTGATCAGAGACTAGATTGTCACATCCTGCATATTTGAATTTTTTATACAGCTTCTCTTTTCATGCATATCATTTGATCACTTGTCTGTACCAGTGGTAGAGCCAACTTCATAATTACCTTCATTTAAGTATGTGGGCCAATTTTGAATATACATTTAGGAGGTGATACTAATAACAGTAGAACTAAATTCCATGGATTTTCCTATTTCTGACACTTTTGGGCAATATTCAAGGAAAAAGTCAGCCAAAATAGTTGACTAAATTGGTTAATGAATTTTAATCCCAATGTGTCATTTATAGACACAGCCTGAGAGATCTAAAATTAATATATGCTAAGGTTGAAAAAAACTCTGCAACAATAACTTGACTGACTTATCTTTCCTTGTTTAGAATCTTCTGGATGGTTATAGGAAAGAATTTAGTGTTCTTTCAGTGTATAAGTAGAATTTATTTGTTCCATGTGCATGTTTGTACAAACTACTAATTATGAGTTATAAAGATAATAGGCATGTTTTGTCAGTGGCTACTGAGCAGGAGAGAGGCATCCTAGGTCCATGAAGATGTAATATAGTCATCTTCTACTTCTTTATGCTAGTCTTGCATAGGATAACAAGTTTGGGATTTTTTCAGTGTTCCAGTAAACAGTTTCCATGCCAGTTGGAGTAGAAAGAATGTTGTCCTGGGAATCCAGAAATCTGGATTTTAGATTCTGTGCTGTACTAACAAGCTGTGTGATCTTTAGAACACCTTTTCATCCAGGCCTCCATTTTCTTACCTGTTAAGATAGAATAGAAGTTGGACTAAATAAGCCCTCATAGTGCTTCTAGCACAGACATGCTATGAGTTAAATCTATTTTATTTATATCTCTGAATCTGGAAAGATACTATCTTCTTGAGCAGTGGAAAATTGAGCTGCTCTTTATGTTGTAAAAGTGAACCTGGGCTGTCCATTGCCTTTAATGCAATCAGTAAGCCCTGGATGCTGGCTACTGGGAGCATAAGAGATAAAGTAGCTAATAAAAGTGCAATAACTATAGCAGTGTGATTAATGATCAGTTACTAAGTTCCAGGCAATATGCTGTTTTCAGATATTATCTTATTTATTCTCACCATAATCCTGTGAGGTAGATTTTACATGTGAGAAAATTGAAGGCTAGAGAGTTTAATAACTTGCCAAAGACCATGAGTCTGGTAATTGTCTGAACCAGGATTGAAATTGAGGTTTTGTGCTAATAGCCAGTTAAAATTTTTTTTTTATATTCTTTTTTAAATTGAACTATAGTCAGTTAACAATGTTGTGTCAATTTCTGGGTACAGCACAATGTCCAGTCATACATATACATACATATATTTGTTTTCATATTCTTTTTCATTATAGGTTTTTGTAAGATATTGAATATAGTTTCCTGTGCTATACAGAAGAAACTTGTTTATCTAATTTATGTATAGTACTTAGTATCTGCAAACCTCAAACTCTCAATTTATCCCTTCCCACTTTATTCTCTCCAGTAACCATAAGTTTGTTTTCTATGTCTGTGAATCTATTTCTGTTTTGTAAATAAGTTCATTTGTCTTTTTTTTAGATCCCATATATAAGTGATATCATTTGGTATTTTTCTTTCTTCTTCTGGCTTACTTCACTTAGAATGACGATCACCAGGTCCATCCATGTTGCTGCGAATGGCATTATTTTATTATGTTTTATGGCTGAGTAGTATTCCATTATATAAATATACCACAACTTATTTATCCAGTCATCTGTCAATGGACATTTAGGTTGTTTGCACGTCATGGCTATTGTAAATAGTGCCTAACAGCCAATCATGATCTCCTAAGCTCCACTGCCTCTATTTGCAAAACTCACTCTCCTTAGACTTAACAAATATTCATTGTGAGATACCATGTTCTGGGCACTGCTCTAGAAGAAATGACTGGGATAGATTAAAAAATAGATAAAGAGTTTCCTTCCTGCAGCTTATGTTCTAGCAAGAGAAGATAGTATCATTAGACGTAGTAAACAAACGCATTACATGGTGTTTTAGCAGGTGGTAATTCTGAGGAAAAGCAAAAGCAAAGCTAGGTGAAGGGAGTTAGATATGTGTGTGAATGGAGTGGGGTGGGTTGCAATTTTGGATGGGGCAGTCAGGATGGGCATCATTGGAATGATAATTTTGAATGAGGGACCTGAGGTAGGTAAGGAAATTAGTTATGTGAATAGCTGTTAGAAAAGCATTCTGGGCAGAGTGAACAACAGGGTCCTCTGTGGGGAGTGTGCTTGGTTTCAGCACTTTAGTTATTTATTACACAGGAAATAACCACAATAAAGAGAACACTGAGAATCTAATTTAGACACTTTTATTCCTGCTTGTGGTTATGTTCGTATTATAAGCAGGTTGACTTTTTGTTTCTTATCAGTATGTTCCATCCTGCTTACCCAACTGTCTGCCTGAAATGTTTTTTTCCCACAAGAGGCTTTTCAGTCTTCATTTTACTTTGCTCTAATGTAGCAGTTCTCAAGACTTTCTGACCTCCAGACACTTTTAAACTCTTAAAAATTGCTGAGTTCTCAGAGCTGTTGGACTATCTTTATTAACATATACTATATTAGAAATTAAGACAGAAATTTAAAAAATTATTTATTAACTTGTTTACAGTAATAAACCTATTGCATGTTAATACAAATAACGTATTTTCATGAAAAATTACTTTTTCCAAAACAAAAAATATAATGAGAATAGTGGCATTATTTTATATTTTTGCAAATCTCCTTAATGGTTGGCTTGATAGAAGATAGCTGGATTCTCATGCTTGCTTCTGCATTTAATGTGTTGCAGTAAGTTGTTTGGGTTGAAGCATCTGAAGAAAACCCAGCCTCACACAGATATATAGTTGAAAGAGTGAGAAGTATTTTATTAGCCTTTCAAATAACCGAAGATAGTCTCTCTTGACACTACACTCAAAGTGGACAAGTGGTACTTTCTGAAGAGTTAGTTGCAATGTGGAATATGAAGCTCCATTAATGAGCTTCTTATTTTGGCCCATACATCACATGATATAGTATTACCCAGTCACTGAAATTTTTGTTTCCTGCTTGCAACACAGGGCAGAAAGGATGTAAGTGAATATTTAATATCTTTACCCACCTCCCCCTCCAGAAAAGGGTTATATCTATCTCAGCAAAATGGAGAAATCACTTTGATAGAGGTTCAGATTCCAGTCAAGGGAAACATTTGTTAGTGGGGTTGTCCTCTCCTATGCAGGAAACAACTGCCCTAATCTGATGGAGCTGTCTTCTCTCTCTCTGTGTGATGGGCCATCTGGAGGGTAGAAATGCCCAGTGCTGTGCTGAATGGTACATCCATGCTCCACAGGATATTGGATCAGCAGCTTAAGCATCACCTGGAGACTTGATATAAATGTAAATTCTCAGTTCCAAGGCTGAGTTGGGGGTGGGTACTGGCAGCATTTAGCATTTATGAATGAGGGGGCCTCCATCCTTCCCGTAGAACAGAGGTTCTCAACCTTGGCTGTATGTTAGAATCCATGGAGAATTTAAAAAGCAAAACAAAATGAAAAACCAATGCCATGGCTTCTGTACCAGAGATGCTAATTTAATTAGTCTAGGGATAGGCCAAGGACAAGGGCATCAGTATTTTTTAACTCTCTTCGAGTGATTCTAATGTACAGAATCACTGTGGCAGAACATATTTCTTAACTTCGGCACTATTGACATTTTGAATTGGATAATTCTTTGTTGTGAGGAACTGTCCTGTGAATTATAGGACGTTTAGCAGCTTCCCTGGCCTTTATGTACTAGATGTCCTTCAAATCCCTTCTCTGATTTGTGAAAACAGAAGTGTCTCCAGATACTGCCAAATGCCCCCTGGGAGGCAAAACTGTCCAGTTGAGGACTATAGCTCTACAAGAATAATATTCTAGGTTTAGTGCAGCACTGCCTAGTAGAATTACAATGCTAGCTATGTGTGTAATTAAAACATTTTTAGTAGCCACATGAAAATAAGCAAAATAAAACCTTACACCTGTCAGAAAGGGAACACTTGTACACTTTTGGTGGGAATGTAATTTGGTGCATCTGCTTTGGAAAAGAGTATGAAGGTTCCTCACAAAACTAAAAATAGAACTACCATATAACCCAGCAATTCCGCTCTTGGGTATATAGCCAAAGAAAATGAAAATATTTTTTGAAAAGATACATGCACCCTAGTCTTCATAGCAGCATTATTTACAATAGCCAAGACATGGAAGCAACCTAAGTGTCCATCAACAGACAAGTGGGTAAAGAAGATGTGGTATATATGTGTGTGTGTGTGTGTGTGTGTGTGTGTGTATGATTCAAACATATTAAAGAATGAAATTCTGCCACTTGCAACAACATGGATGAGCCTGGAAGCTATGCTTAGTGAAGTAAGTCACACAGAAAAAGACAAATGCTGTATGTTATCACTTATGTATAGAATCTAAAAATAAAACAAATGAATGTAACAAAACTGGAACAGACTCAGATATAGAGAACAAACAAGTGGTAACCAGTGAGGAGAGAGAAGGGGGAAGGGGCAAAATAAGGATAAGGGAGTAAAAAGTAAAAACTAACATGTATAAAATAAATAAGCTACAAGGATGTATTGTACATTGCAGGGAATATAACCAAATTTAATAATAGCTTTAAATGGAGTATAATCTATAAATATATTGAATTACTATCTTGTATACCTAAAACTAATGTAATATTACAAATCAACTATACTCAGTAAAAAATTTTTCTTTTGGTAGCCATGTGAAAATAAGCAAAATACACAGCAAGGGAAACCATAAAAAAATGAAAAGACAACTTATGGACTAGGAGAAGACATTTGTGAACAATGTGGCTGACAGGGGGCTAACTTCCAAAATACACAAATACATTTCATACAACTCTGTATCAAAAAACAAACAAGCCAATCAAAAAATGGGCAGAAGACATACAGATGGCCAACAGGCACATGAAAAGATCCTCAACATTGCTAATTATCAGAGAAATGCAACTCAAAACTACAATGAGATACCACCTCACACCAGCCAGAATGGCCATCATCAAAAAAAATCTACAAATAATACATACTGGAGAAGGTGTGGAGAAAAAGGAACCCTCCTACACTGCTGGTGGGAATGTAAATTAGTACAGCCACTATGGAAAATAGTATGGAGGTTCCTTAAAAAACTAAAAATAGAGCTACCATATGATCCAGCCATCCCAGTCCTGGGCATATGTCTGGAAAAGACAAAAAATCATTCAGAAAGATACATGCACCCCAATGTTTGTAGCAGCACTATTTATAATAGCCAAGACATGGAAGCAACCTAAGTGTCTATCAACAGATAAATGGATAAAGAATACAATGGTATATTAGTCAGTCACAAAAAAGAATGAAATAAGAACAAAAAATGAAATAAAAATAAAAAAAGAATGCCTTTTGCAGCAACACGGATGGAACTAGAGACTATCATACTAAGTGAACTAAGTCAGACAAAGAAAATACATGATATCACTTATATGTGGAATCTAAAAAATCATACAAATGAATTTATTTATAAAACAGAAACAGACCCACAGACATAGAAAACAAACTTACGGTTACCAAAGAGAAGAAGGAGTAGGTATACATTCGGGATATGAGATTAACAGATACATACTACAATAAAATAGATAAATACCAAGAATTTACTGTATATTACACAGAACTATAATCAATATCTTACAATACCTGTAATTGAAAAGAACCTGAAAAAATATATATATAACTGAATCACTTTACTTTACACTTGAAACTAACACAATATTGTAAATCAACTATACTTCAATAAAAAAGAAAATAATCAAAATAAAATAAGCGCAACTAATATTAGTAATATAGTTAACTTAGCCCTATATATCCAAAATAATATTTCCATATGCCTTTAATATAAAAATTATTAATAGTGTATTTTTACATTATTTTTAAAGCCCTTGAAATCTGGTACATAATTTGCATGTACAGCATATTTTAATTAAGGCTAGCCACATTTTGAGTGCTCAGTAGCATCAAAATGTGGCCAGTGGCTACTATATTGGGGTTTAGTATACAGCAGAATCACCTTGAGGGGTGGTTAAAATATAGACTGCTAACCCCACCCCCAGAGCTTCTGACTCAGTAGAACTGGGGTGGGGTTGAGAATTTATGTTTGTAACAAGTTTTTAGGCGATGCTGAAGTTGCTGGTCTGGTGACCACACTTTGAGAACCACCAATGTAGAGAAACCCTAATGCCTTTGTTATTAAAAAATGTGGTTTGCGGATCAGCAGCAGACCTTGGAGCCTCTAAGAGGTGAATAATCCCTGGTCTCACCCTTGACCAATTAAACTGGAACCTGCATTTTGACAAGAATGCACAGTAACATGAGACTTCCCTGAGTAAAGCCTCCCCTGAGTCTCTATTGCAGTGGCCTGTTTGTTTCCTTATTAGAACTTTTCTCAGTACTTTTTCTCTGTTTTTCTTACTTGGCTAAAGTGTGTAGGACTTTTTTTTTTTTTTTCTTCCTTCTGTTAACCATTCTCCATCTAGGACCTAATACAATGTCTAGAACATAATAGGCACTTAAATATCTATGGAATTAACAATCTTATAAGAGAAGAGACAGCTGGGAACAGTGATTAGGTATATTCTTTAGAAATTTAAATACGAATATGTTTGGAGATGAGTTGAATACTGGGGTTCAGAAGCTGACTGCGTGGTTTCCACTGCCTAGAAGGTGGAATGGTCCTTCCTGTGAGTTTTACCTGTACTCAAGGAATGTGAGTGATTCACCTTAAAGAATTGCTTTATTGGGAAGCTTGTAAGATTCTTCTTCCTGGCAAAGTGGAGCCACATTCTATTCCTTTTAGAGGAATGGAAATGCTCTACCTGTTTGTGATGTCACACAGCACCCAGGAGGTGTTCCATCCTTCAGGGCTGCAAGTGCTTCTTAAGTATCAGTGACTACACAGGCTTCCGCACATTCTGCAGCCAGTTGGCATTCCAAAGGCATCACGTTTGAACTGACTCAGTTCTAAATCACCAGAGGCCTGATTACAGAGTGGAAATTTGGTTTCCAAAGGGAATTACTGATGTTACATTGCCTGGCTAAAATATATATTTTTTCCACATATAAAAATAGTCTCTTCACTCTTGGATCAGGTTCATTTTTTAAAATGTGCTTCTAATAATGGAAAATAGTTTCTCCATACTTCTTTTGGGAGAAGAGAGTGAACCTTTTTTCCCTCCTCTCTTGAGATTTAGTATTGTCTGAATTAACCGTTGGCTTTAACTGTGTATCTCCATGTGCACAAACAATTTGTGTGTAGGCAGAAAGATGAAGTAATTCAGTGGTTACTTTTCAGAGGAGGGAAAAACTTAAAAAAGCAGAAATGAACAACAATTTCATAGTAATCTTTGCAATCTACTTCATTACCCTTTTTCTCACTCAGCTCCCTCCTCCTTTTGCCAGGCTTTTGAAAAAAGTTGAGTCTATGTAAGAGTGAAATGTGTATTCTGTGTTTAATGGGAGGATTTAGATGAAAAACAATGGCATTGACCACATTATTGAGCTTGGTTCGAACAGGGCAATGGTTGCCTAGAGATGAAAGCAAGGTGGAGTGACAGCTGGCAGAGATGACATCCCTTCTTTGGTAACCTTGCTGTCCTAGAGATGAACTGCGGTGTTTTGTAGTTGAAGGCTGCATACTTTTAAGAATATGTAATTTGTTCTTTATTTGTTTTTAATTATTTCTCTGTTAAATACAAAAGGGGACCAGTGAGGGGAGATTTGTACCATATAATTACAGACACATAGTGAGTGAATGCTTCATAGGGAAGGCTTGCCTATGATTATGATGAAAACAACTACTTAATCTCTGAAGAACTGTATCAGGGAGGTGAGGAAGTGTAGGTGAGGTTTGTTCCAACTCACTCAATGAATTTGGCAGGTTTGGAAACAGGCCATTACTCCAGACTTCCTCATGGTTTAATGGGAATAACTTTGCTTATGAAGCTTCTGAGAAAAATTGCCTGTTGCGTCTCTCATGACGAGAAGATAAGTAATTCTGCCCCAATGCTTTTTGCTCTGGCAGCCGAGGGTAGTCAGTCATCAGGGGAAATGCCTTTGCCCTGGGTATTTGGGTGAGTGTGAAAACCCCCTGTCCAGACTCTGCTCTACTTGTTAATCAGAGAGCACAAAAGTCCTATTAGCCAGTGATGACTTCAAGGATGGAGTACTGGACTAGAGCAAGGGCTGGTGGTTATGCAGGGGAAATAGAAAATGAAAATAAAGGGAACCTTACAGATTTACAAAGCAGGGAGATCAGCACACCTGTTACAAAGGCCTTTAGGAGAGGAGAATAAAGACTAAATTGAAATAAGGGCTAAAAACTCAGGTGCTGATAGTGTTCAGCAGGAAAAATATGGTAAAGGCAACATTATTTGAGATTGTGCTGCCTCTGTACCTGAGTTCATTCATCTCCATGGTAATCCTCTGAGACACATTGCACAGCCGTTCTTCCCATGAAGTAGGTGAGGAAGCTGAGGCATGAGATATTTAGTGATATAAGCGACTCACTGGCTCACTAAGAGTTGGAAGGAAAAGCAAGAATCTGAACTTCAACTCTGATTTTTCTTTGAAAGCTCCTCTGGGATCTCTTCTAGTGTGTGCTGTTATGAGTAGTTGTCAGCATTTAAGAGCACCTCACAACCATTCCCACAAAAAAACACGGTCGAGGAGGAGAGTTGTGATGTTCAGCGTTTATCCGTCTGTCCCTTTCCTTTCGAAGCAGGGCAATAGACTGACTTCGTGGCTTAGGTCTTAGCTGCCTTTTTATCTCAGATCATTAGTACACAGGTTTCACTGTGAAGTGAAACAGGCATGATTGCTTCATGCAAGGACTCTGCAGTTTAACTGCTTTGTGGATTTGTCTTCTGTATATGTGGACCTCTTGTTAACCCTTTAGTATCTGGCAACCATACTCACTTCAAAATATATTTCTATTATTAATAAAATACCATTACTTATTCTTCAATCTTCAAAATACACCATAAGTGATAATTTGGAAAAAAGGTGAAGTCTGTTAGAGCTGAAATTCATCCTATGATCAGGCTGAGAGCAAGGTGGACAATACTGCGTTTATGTGTTTGAAGGATGTGCCATTGTTTGCTAAAAGAAATTGATGTTTTTGAAGCTTCTGTGAAACAGGTTGATCTCTAGATTGCATATTTCGTTACACACAGATTTTTTGCCTGGTTATTAATAGTTGGGGAGATGTTTAAAGGGCTAAACCGAGCAACAAACCTTTAGCACATAGTCTGCCCATCCACCAGTAACATTCACCCCGGGTCACCCTGCAGGCATCTGTTCCTCCTCTTTCAGTCAACCTTCAAGATAGAGGCTGTTTCCCAAATGTTCTTAATTTCCTCATTCACAATCTATCAACGAATTTATCTTAAATCAACTGATGTTTTCAGCCTGATAGTTTCAGCACCTCTAGGGATAGCAAGATCTGGATGTTTACCACCTTCTAACTAAAGCAGTATTTTACAATTGAATTTGCAGTTTTATTTGATTGGATTCTCTAAGCAATTCAGTCTGACTCTAAGCTGGTTACAGAGCATTTGGATCTGGTTCCTGTGAGGGCAGTATGAGAGGACCTATCCAGCTGGTTGTGACTCCCAGGTAAGAAATGAGGTAATACAGTGCGTGTGTAGTTGTGCTCTCCACCTGGGAGTCTTTATGGGATGGTCATAAATAGGTACATAGATGGCCTGCTCGGGTCATCTTAGTCATGGACCCTTTACATAAACATAAGTACTGAACATGGTACTGAATACCTAGTTGTCCATAAGTAATGTTTTCCCATGACCACACCTTCCAGGAGCCTAATATAGCAAAGCTTTAAAAAGAAATAGTTACCAGATTACGACTTTAAGTGACTCATTGCTTTTTCCTCACCTTTGAGAATACAAGTTTGAAGAATTTTCAAGACGGGGTAATTTGTTGATTATAAAGTAAGATAAAATAGATAAACAACAGTGTCCTGTTGCATAGCACAGGAAACTATGTTCAGTTATCTTGTAATAGCCTATAATGAAAAAAATAGATAAACAAGATTACACTGTATAGCACAGGGAAATATACACAAAATGTTATGATAACTCACAGAGAAAAAAATGTGACAATGAGTGTGTATATGTCCATGAATGACTGAAAAATTGTGCTGAACACTGGAATTTGACACAACATTGTAAAATGATTATAAATCAATAAAAAATGTTAAAAAAAAGAAAAAGAAAAAAATATGAAAAGGAATATGTGTATGTATAACTGAGTCATTATGCTGTACAACAGAAACTAACACAACATTGTAAGTCTACTATACTTAAGTTAAAAAAATAAAATGATTTAGAAAAATAATTCATTATATTGGAAATCTCAAATGTTTGCATCTCAAATAATTTTATAGATTATATTGCACATAGCATCAACTCAGTCTCATGTTTTACACAGACTTCTGGGAGGAAGGAAGCTACATGTCTGGGAAACATATGATATGAGTCATTTGTAATAATGATAATGGTACAGATGTGCTTTTCTGTATGATGAAATTGGTGATGGGGGTTAGTTTGAGTATTCTCTCTTGTGTCCCCCAAATTTCATTGCATAGTGTGGAGTTTCCTGAAACTGATTGTAAGGATCATCTGGGGTACTTATTACATATGTGAGTCTCCCCGCAGACAACAGAATTGGAATTTCCAATGGTAGGGCTTGGGGATGTGTGTTTTTAAACAAGAACCTTAGATTATTCTTCTGATTGTGCAAGTTTGGGAACTTCTACCTTGATGGAAACTATAAGAAGCTTCTAGGCTCTGTATAATTACAGCCGACACTTTCATCACATTTTGATTTTTTTTACTTTGCTCATTTGTTTTTTCTCCTTTCTGTGGTTTCTTTAGTTTCTTTGAGAAATAATTGACATACATCATTGTAATTTTTCAAGTACATCTATCTTAGTTTATTCTGTAAGATCGACAGGGCAAAATACTACTTTACAGATATGATATCGTCAACTTACTTAACTAAGCCAACAAGTCTTAAAGTTTTGGTTGATAACAATAGCACTTAAACATTTTGGAGTGATGAAGGTTGGTTAACTACTTCCTCATTTGTGATGAAAGCCATTTCAGATAATAACCTGCAACATATACTGCTAGACGTTTGTTAAAGAAGTAGGCACAAAATGGGGCTGTTAAGTCTGATGAAAATGTAGTGCACGATCTGTCACTTTTTTGAGGCTCTTTAACCACATTTCATAAGAAAAGTACACTTGAAGCACACAGAGCAACATTCAGGGGTTGGATTTTGTGCCCTTCTAAACTACTGGCTGGACACTGACTGATTTGTGACTGTGGCTCAGGTGCTATCCCTATGAAACTTGGGGTAGAGGTCTCAGTGGATTCTTATCCTCTACTAAGGCAAAGGTGGAGAGTATCTCTAAAATATTTTAGCCAGTTCACATGTCTTGAATGCTATTAATTTCACGATTAAGGAAGCCCAATTCTAATATTCTTCATGCTAGTTTTCAAGTCACTAGAAGAGCCTTTTATAATATTCAAAACATGCTATTTCTTTGGCTGGACCACTTTTATTCTATGCTACTGGGTAAGTCCTATTTATTCCTTAATACGTCAATTCAAGCACCAACTCTTCCTCAAAGTATTCCCTGGTCCGGTAGGATATTGCTACTCAAGGTCTGGTCGATGGACCAGCATCATCAGCATCACTTGGGAACTTGTTAGAAATGCAGATTCTAAGACCCACTCAAGACCTACTGACCCAGAGTCTTCATTTTAACGAGATTTCTGATGCATTGGAAGCACAATAAAGTTTGAGAAAGGCTATTATAGAAGTTAGGTGCTCCTCATTTGTGCCTCCTTATATAGTATAAAACTGTGATCATGGCTCTGTTAGAACACTTACCACATTAAATTGCATAATTAATATTTGCCTATTCTTCCTGGTTAGTCATCATATCGTATTCATTTCTGCACTCCTGTCACCTGGCACATATTGAATGTTTAATTCATGTTGAATGAGTAATAAGAAAACTTGCCTGAGGCAAAATTAGTTGTTCAGATCTACATGCAGATGTTTTAGATTTCATCTGACTTATGTGTTCTCATACATCCAAAGTCAGAATGAATAGAAGACAGGTATTAAGCAGCTTTCCAGGGCTGTAGTTAAGAAAGAAGTAGATGTTGAACATAGGAACCAGACAGTAGTGGCATGATGGGAAATTCACAGAGAAGGATTTGGTATTTAGATATGTGAATGGTCAAAGAGAAAGGGCAGAGTCACCTAAAAGGGCCATGTGTGCCAGGGATTCTGACTACTTTTTCTGTCCCAAACCACACAAAAGATTAGACAGACACATTTCCAGCTCTAAAAATGGCTAACATATTTTCATTGGGATTTCTTCAACTGTGTCACTCTGCTATAACCCATACCCCTTCTTTCTTTCTGGACTCACTAAGACAAATGGTAGGGTCAATGTCTGGTGTTTTGAGTGGGACAGGAGGGCACCGAGAGACAATAGGTACCAAGAGGACATCCCGAGTTTAAAATCAGATGTTTGAAATGGGTAGATAGATTCAAATATCTAATTTGGAAGGTTAGATCTAGGTGTCTAGGAAATCAGCATTGGGTAGGAAAGAGCAGATAATAAAAAGTCCCATTAAAGTGAGGACTGGTTCAAATCCAGGGATCCAGGCACTTAACACCTAGGCAGTTCTTGTTCTACATCTTTCTCTCTCAGCCACGTCTCTTTTGGGGTTAACTAAAGACCTAGTAGTGTTTAACGGTGGTGAGAGGGTTTGGGGTTAGTATTACCATGGGAGCACACAATAGTTTTCATACCTACCCAGAATCTAGCGGTTAGAGGTAGAATAATGACCAATCTGTTATTAAGAAAATATTTTTCTTCCTTTACTTTGGTTGGTCCTTAGGGGCAATTATCACAAACCTGGGGTGAGGGAGAATGTTTAGAGTGGGGAAGGAGTTTCAAAGCTACTCAGGGCTTTTGGCGGAAGGCAAGAAATTGACTATAAATTGCCTAGGGAAGCCAGCAGGTGATGGACAAACTGAAACTGAGGTGGAGCAAACAGTGATGTCATGAAAAGCAAATGTCTTGTTTGAAGGATCAGCTCCAGTTGGTAGTATCAAGTGGGAATATGAACATCTGTCTCCTGGGTCTTTTGGGTCCCTTTGTGTCCTTTTAAAAACCACAAAGACTAGGATAGAAACCAAAGAAAGGGAAACAAGAAGCCCTAGTTATTTAGGGCTTGTTGTAGTCGAAATGAAATCAATCATCTCATTGCAGCCACCTTCTAACTCACCAAAATCAAAAGCAAACAGGCACAGGGGAAATCAAATGAAAGGCAAAAACAACATCCCCAAACCTCAGCTTGTCTCTCTGAGTCTCCATAGATGGCATTGATCACCTACTGAGTTATTCAACTAAGAAATCTGCCCATCTTTTTGGACTCTTTTTCCTCCCTCAGTCTTTACATCTATGACTATGCAAGGCCAATAGCTTTCACCCCTAAACAACCTGCAGTACATCTCCTCTCTCCATCTCTATAGCCATTGTCCTACATCAGGTTCTATTGTATTCACCTGGATTATTCCAAAGGTTTCCTTTTTTGTTATTCCTAACTGATTTCCCAAGGAAACAACACAGACTCTATACATTTTCTTCAGGATTAGGTCTGTGGCTAGGACTTGTGTCTGAAATCCATGGGTAGGGTTGAGCAGATCATTCTCACTTGGGCTGGGTAAGGCAAGAGCCCAGTGGGTGGGTCTGCTGGAGCAATTTCCAATTCCAGAATTAGAATAAAGAAGCACACAGATGAGTGCTGTCTTGGAAGTCTCTGCTTCCCCTTCCAGTATCCATGGGTTAGTGCTGACAGTATATCCACATAGTTATGGAAGTAGGGCCATGGATTAGGCAAGTTTCTGAAAAATATACAATAATGAGATGAATTGGATCAGGCAATGATTGTTTTACACCATGTGTTTCAGAAAATCCCAATGGCTTATGAAAAACTTAAATGTCCTTTTGTTAGGTGGCTTTGAGGTCCACTGATCAAATAAGTAATTTTAGATACAACATAGAACTGGGAAGAACGTGTTCTTCTCAAGGTTAGGCCATCCTCTGGCTTGAAAGGTTAACCTGAGAAGTACCTCTTGGAGGCCTATATCTTCCAAGTCTGATTTAGAGATGTCCCAGCAGGACTGCAGTCACTGACACTACTTTTCCTAATGCTAACATGAAGGGGAATGAGTGATTAAAAAATATTAACTAGACTCTTTCAAAGAATTTAAAAAAAAGAAGGACTCAGACTGGTAAATGTCTACTAACTTGTTTTTAGTTAGAAGGCCATAGAGTTTGACTGCTAACTTACTAGCTGTGAGATCTCAGAGAAGCAAGTGGCTTCATTATAGGGTTATTCATTATAACCCTAATCCCCTCATTTGTACAATGGGGAAAATAACATCACCTACCCTAAACTTGTGGTTAAAAATTAGTAAGAAGGTACTTAAATATCTTAGCAAAATAGCTAGCATATAACAGGCAATTGATGAATTATAACATCATTATACTTACTCCTCAATGAAAGTTTATCCCCACCTCTACCTGAATTGGTGTAAAATCATTTTATATATATAGTCATGCTTTAATATTCATAGGGGACTGGTTTTAGAACCCCTGCAGATACTAAAATCAGCAGATATTCTAATTCCTTATATAAAATGGCTGAGAGCCTTTGTATAACTTATCTTTTTCAACCAGAAAGTTTTCCTCCTACAGGTAACCAGTGTCACCAGATTCTTGAATATCCTGCCAGAGAGAACTGATGCATCTGCAAGCACAAGCAAAAAGTCATTCCCCCCTCAGTTGCTCTAAACAGTGTTTTCAAATCTGAATTTCCCACCTGTACTGATACAAAGGATTATTATTGTTTTTCATAAAGACCTGAGGTCCTGCTGCTTTGATACATGTATGTTTATTGTAATTTTTCTAAGATCATATCTAAAATTTATCTTCCATCTAGTCTGCAGCTCTGTAGGACATATTTTATGGTTCTAGTATTTCTGCCAAACATTACCTTGTTGTATATTGAATTTATGTGGCAGTTCAATACGGTTAGGCTCAGATGACAGAGAACTTTCTGTGCTTAATTAAATTGACTGGGTACATGTGCACCCTGATGCAAATATATTTTCCTTACAAAGAATATTCTGCCCTTTGCAAGACATAGGAAGCCTGAAATGAGCTCTGGTTTTTTAATGAGTTTCAAAAAGTTGTCCCTGAAATAAGGCAGCAAAATACCACGGTGGAATTGCAGTTGTGAAAAAAGTTTTAGGAACATCCTTCTTCTCTAGTCACTCTTTCCAGAATAAATATAATATTTTCAAACTATAGAGAGGTACCGACTGTTGAGAAGTTAACAGCAAACTATGCAGGGCAGCTAAAAGAAAAAGTATTAGGAGAGTGGGAAAGCCTAACTGTTCCTTTTAAAACACCCCTCACAAGGCCACTTTCACCTTGCAAGCAGACTTTGCTATAGGAATATGAAGTCTTGAAAACTGTAGTGAATTCTTTAGATGCCCCATCTAGACCGTGTTACCAGCTGGTGCACTCCCCACTTCCACTCTGGGTTCTTGAGTTGCAGCTAGGGCTTGCTGCTACCTGCTACTCTGGAGAAGTGCCCTCAGTCAAACAGAAACCATGTCATAGGAGGTTATAGCCCAAGCCCCACGGATCATACCTTAGCCAAGGATGGACTGCAGCAGGGATTCTTAAAGCCAGTCTTCTTGCCCAAAGGTGGGATAACTCTGTGAACTACTCAGGCTCCTGCACTTACTGTGGGATCAGGCTGAAGCTAGGCTCCAGCTGAGACTTCATCACTGTTTAAACATGGAGAGGAACTACTGCAGAAGTGGGGTCAGGGTGTGGGCAGACGTTACAGACCTCACTTAAATGGGATGGGTTTGAAACCATCGTGGCAAAGATCTACTGAGAAACAGTGAAAGGAATGCTCCCTACCCATTTGCTTCTACCTCAACCTTCCTATTTCTGTTGTAGAGAGCCAGTTTTCAAGCTGATCCTAGCAGAGCCCGCCGCCTCAGAGGTTAGGTACTGTCCACACAATTGCTGAAGTTGCTCCTTGCAACTTAGAATCTTGTTGATTTTTTTCTGTGCATATATGACTCAAGGTCACTGATAGAGCCAAAATACTGTTTTTTTTTCCTCTTCTGTTCTTTACTTTTATCTAAAATTCAATAAGAGGAATAGATAGAAGGAGTCACCAGAAGCAGTAGGAAGACAGGAGCACCTGTTTCCTTCCTAGTCTTTCAAGGTTCTCACTTTCTACTCACAAGCAGACTGGATTCTCATGTTTCAGTCCAGTGCTATTTATATGCCCTTTTAAAGCAATAACTTCTAGAGCTATGGGAAGGAAGTACAGGTAAATAAGTTTTAACCAACTTGGTCAAATTCAATAATTTGGCCCAGCTTTAGAAACAGCCTATTTCCTGACTCCCCCAATATTCAGGCAACTCTAGACCTTAAAAGAGGGTGGATAAATATTTTTAGCATTTAATAAAACTATGGAAAACAGAAAAAAGGTCATTCAACCTGACAGAGTAATCTATCAGTTGAAAATGAGTCAAAGTCATATGATCATTTGTTAAAGAAACTCAGAACTGTGTGAGCTCACCTTCTTCAGCCTTGTAACTTTGTAGAGGAGAAAACTAAGAGAGGGTGAGTGACTTGCTCTACAGCTCCACAGGGAAAAGCTAGGGCTAGAGTGCAAATCTCTCAATAATGCTTCTTAACTGTCTGGGAAAATTGCAGACTAGATATACTGAAAACCTCTCCACTTCAAACACCCAGAAATGCTGGATGTAATACAACAATCACTCTTTAAAACGTGTGGCTGAACTCATAAGAAGATAGAATCTGAAGAAATTATGAAAAACATACTCCTATAAGACAAAGAATTTAACAATATTGTCTCTCTTTCAATCTCTTCTGAAAGAGAAGTTAAGGAACATGGAGGAAAGATATATATATATATCTTTATATATATATATATCAGGAAACTATAATTTGGAATGAAGGAGATGTAATATTTGAAAAGAAAGAGAGGGGCAAAAACTTACAAAAGTTGAAAGAATTAAAATACAGAATAAGGTGGTAGAAATAATTCCTGTCACATCAGTAATGGTGATAAATATAAATGTACTAAATCCAGTAGTTAACTAATGAAGATTGTCAGGCTTGATTATAAAAAGTATGTATAATTAAAAGAAGCATACATATGACATAAGCACAAAGGAACATTGAAAATTAAAGGATGAAATATATATATCAGGAAAGTATTAAATAAAGCTAGTGTCAGTTATAAATCTGTAATATTTTCAGATAAATTTTAAGGTAAAAGCATCACTAGGGATTAAAGTGGTTACTTCATAATGATGAAATATATATTTCAACAGAAAGATACAGCAATTCTAAACTTGTAGGCATCTAATAACAGAGTTAAAATATATAAAACAAAAATCAACAAAATTTCAAGGAAAAATTGACAAGATTTTCAGAAATGTCTCTCAGATCTGGTAGACAGTATAACGAAAATTAGAGAACATACGAAGATTGGAACATCTAATTTTTTAAACCTAATAAGATTTAGATACAAAAAATAGACAAAGAAAGTATGAAAGAGGAAATTTATAGATCAGCCTCATTCATGAACATAGATTTTAAATCTGAACAAAATATTAGTAAATCAAATACACGAATATGTATGTTATACATTATGTACGTGTATATAAATGTTAACACACATATATTTTATGTAAATATAAAATAATATGTACTTAAACCAATGCATCTTGACCAAGTTAGATTAACCCAAAATACTAAAATAATTTATGTTAATATAATTAGCACAATAGTAGATCAAAGGAGACAAAAAAGCTTATGACCAGTTCAGTAGGTGGCAGGAGAAAAAAAGCGTTAGCATTTGATAACCATTTATGAGAAAACCAAGCTCTTAGAAGGCTAAGAAGAGAAGGAAACTTCCTTATCCATGAAAGCGAATCTACTAAAAGTCTTCTAAAAACATTATTATTCCCGGTGACCTACTGGAAGCATTCCCTTGCAAATTAGGACTAAGGTAATACTGTTTGCTAATAATGTATGGTTTCAGCTATATACCATAAGTCTTAGCCTGTGCACAAGGAAGGAAAAGAAATAAGATGCAAAAGGACTGAAAAGAAATGAACAATAATTTGCATAACATGATTGTCCACATTAAAAATCTCAAGAGTTTCTTTAAAAATATAATTGCTGGATTTATATAAGAAAATAATTTGCATAACTATATAGTGACAATGTGCACTTGTAAAATACTTGTTTGAGTTGGTCGTTATTCACTCCCTGGAGCTGTAGAGAAGCAACCCTTAATGCAGGTTAAGGGAGCTCTTTTTTCTATCTGAACACAAAAGCAGGTTCTGTTAATAACATATTGAACAGGCAAGAGACAGTGTCTGCCGTACTTTGCCAAATTATCTGTGTAGATGGGCATGTTTTATGTGTTCTCTGTGTGCTTGAAAAAGATGCTTAACCTCTAATTGTTGGTTGCAGATATTCTATGCACTCATAGAATGGACCACCTATATCCATTCTATGAAATTTCTAAACTGTGGTGTTCAATCTCAGGCAATTTTAACTTTTTGAGTGTTTGATCTATTCAGTTTCTAAGAGTTAGAGCTTCTAATGCTAAATTATACCACTTGTTTTGTGATCTGTCAGTTAAAACTGTTTGTATTTATCCTGTACTGTTTTTACTGAAGTACTTGGATATATTCCTACCATCATTTTTTTCCTTATGATCATCCTTTTTTTGTTGCTTTATCCCTTTTTGTTTTCTTGTGTCTTGTTTCTGCTTCATCTTCCACGCTTTGGGAAATTGCACAGTCTACTACTTCAGTGCTTCTCTTAAATATTTAGTATGTATACTTAACCAGAGTTTGAAATTAATTAGTATATTTGCCTTTATCCAAAATAATACAAAGATTTTAGATGATGATCTCTATCTATTCTCCTATGGTGTGTGTCATACTTATCTAGTATTTTACTTCCAATTTGTTTTTTAGTCCTTCTCTTACAAATTAATAATTTTTACCATCATTTTTTATTAAGACTTACTCTGTTTTTCAAATTTTAATTTTATTTGCTCACTGTTGCTTCTTGTAGATTACTCCTTTATTAGAGGTTCAATTTCCTTTTTGCAGAAGTGTTCTTCCACTGATTCTTGTAGCCAGAGTCTGAAAGAGTAAGCTTGTTTTTTCCCCCCTTGTATCGTCCGGTTTCTGTTTTTCAACTTTTGAATGATTATTTAGCTGGGAATAGAGTTTGACATGGACAGTTGTTCTTCTTTTAGCATACTTTAATAGTTATCTCTTTGACCTTTTGTTGATGTGAAATCTCTTGTGAATCTGATTGCTTCCCTTTTCTTTTTGAAAACCTTTGATTTCTTTCTACAGTTTCTTTTAGTATTTGATATTTTATGCATATTTATTTATATTTATTTTATCAATCCTGCTTCTTTTAAATGAAAATTTATCAGCCATGATATCTTTGAATATTTTTTCTTCACCAGTATCTATATATACTGTCCTTATAAAATTCTCACTTGAGCTTGAGTTTCTCACTCTCTTGTTTCTGTTTCTTAATCTCTCTCGTGTTTCACATTTTGCTATTTCAGGTATATTTTTGATCATTTTCTTACATGTATCTTCTAGTTTGCTATTTCTATCTTCAACTGAAAGTCGGCTGTTTTACCTGTCCTAAATTAAATTTTTTTGTGTGTATATGTATGTGATATGCATTATTCACACAGAAAAATATGTCAAATATACATAGTAGTAATATAAAATGCATGTACTCTCTACTTAGGTAGCAAAGTAGAATACTATTAATACCTTAGACTCTTGTGTGTCTATCTCCAATCATACCACCCACCACTAGGTAGGTAATCATTGTCCTGACTTTTTGTTAATTATTTGTATTAGTCAGGATTCTCCAGAGAAACAGAACCAATATAATGTGTATGTGAAAAGAATTGGCTTATGCGATTATAGAGGCTGACAAGTCCAGAAACTGCAGCATAGGCCAGCAGGTCAGATACCCAGGGAATAACCTATTTTGCAGTTCAAGTCTAAAAGCTATTAGGGTGGTGACCCAGGGAAGAATTGCTGTTTAAGTCCAAAGTAAGTCTGCTGGCAGGGTTCCTTCTCACTCACAAGAGGTCAGTCATTTGATCTGTTCAGGCTTTCAACTGATTGAATGAGGCCTGTCCACATTATGGAGGGCATTCTCTGTCACTAAAAGCCCATTGATTTAAAAGTTAATTGCATCCAAAAATATCCTCAAAGAAATATTCAGAATAATGTCTGATAAAATATGTGGACACTATGGCCCACCCAAATTCACACATAAAAGTAAGCATCGCAAGTCCACCCCTTGTCAGCTTGGCATCCATACACATCTCCTTAAGCTATACTTAATCTCCACATAAAACAGTATCAAGGTCATAATTATACCTAACATGATAAAACTGTCTTATGTTTTCTCTAGATTGTCTATCCCAGTAAGAACAAAATGCTGTCCTTTCCATGATGGGAGTGGCTCAATAAAATAAACCTGCCACCAGGTAGCTGGCTGATAAACCCAGGGAATGGTGCCATACCATAGACTTAGTGTTGATTTCTGCTGCTGGCTGATTGAGTGCTCAGCAGTGGCTCTGGTCAGGTCTTCTTTGGATAATAGAAATCCATGCTGCTGAGTCCATTCGTAATGTTCATTCCTGCCACCTTGGACAATTTGTTCATGAGCCCATTGGGTGATGACAGGGGTGACTGGTAAAAGAGGCTGACAGGTACGCGCAGAACAGATCATACTATCCCCTTGGTTATTAAAATCTTATTCTAAGGTCATCTTTCGGTGAGTATTTAGATGGGACACAAATATCACATTTTTTTTTGCCCATTCATAGAGGTTTAATTATATAGTTCTTACCCAGACTTCCTTTTCATCAATTTTTCAGTTATATTCCTTCCAAGTCCCTGACTATCCAGCCAAACCATTGGCCACAGCCCATGAATTGGTATGTAAACACATATATTGCCATTTCTCCTTCCAAGCAGAATGAACCACCAGGTACACTACACACTGGGAGGACTTCCCTTCACCACTGTCCCTCATGGATGCCCTAGAGAGCTGCATTGCTGCAGCTGTCACTTTTGGGTGGTGCCTGCATATTGGAGAGAGCCATCTGTAAACCAGGTCCATATATTCTCCTCAGTCAACTGATTGTAAGGATCTCCCTGTGAGGCCGTAGGTGCAGCCTGGGTGAGACAAGGTAGTGCAGCAGCAGTAGGGACTACAGGCATTTGGGCCACTCCGTGTAATTTCCTTGTGCCTTCAGGGCCTGCTTTGGCTCAGTCTCATATATACCACTTCAATTTGGTGACGGAGTGCTGCTTAGCACACACAACTTTATGTCTTGATGAGTCAGGTAACACCCAGTTCATGGTAGGCAGCTCAGGTCACATGGTAACTTCTTGGCCCATGGTTAAGTGTTTAGTCTCCACTAAAGCCTAGTAGCAGATCAAGAGCTGCTTCTTAAAAGGGGAGTAGTTATCTCAGAGAAGGGCAGGGCTTTGCTTCAAAATCCTAAATGTAATGAGATTCACTTATAGAGGCATGCAGCAGGCTCCAACCAGCATCCCTATCTGCCACTGACACTTAAAGTACCCTTGGAGCTATTGGATCACATGGCTGAAGGGGCAAAGCAGCTTGCATAGCAGCCTGGATCTGTTGTAGAGCCTTCTCTTGTTCTGAGCCCCACTCAAAACTAGCAACTTTTGGGTCACTTAGTAACTGGGCCAGTTAGCGCACCTGAATGAGGAATGTATTGTGTCCAAAATCCAAAGAGACCCACTAGGCATCGTGTCTCTCTCTCTCTTGTTCTCTCTTGTTATAAGAATGGTCAAATGAAATGAAACAACTTATCCTTTACCTTAGAAGGGTTTTCTCAACATGCACTATACCATTTCGCCCCTAGAAATATCACTGAGATAGAAAGCCCTTGAATTTTTATCAGATTTATTTCTCACCCTCTGACATACAAATTTCTTACCAATAAGTCTGGAATAATTGCTACTTTTTGCTCACTATCAGCATAGGTCCTATCAGCATAATGTCATCAATGTAACGGACCAGTGTGAGACTTGTACAAAGTAAAGGCAATCAAGATCTCTTTGAACAAAGTGATAACATAGGACTGAAAAGTCAATTTACCCCAGGCGTAGGGCAGTGAAAGTAAATTCTTGGCCTTACCAGCTGAAAGAAAACTGCTTCTGGGCGTCTTTATTAAAAGAAAATAAGGAGAAAGTATTTGCTATTTCATTAGCTGCATTACAGGCACCAAGTGATGTGTTAATTTGCTCAAGTAATGAAACCACACCTGTTGTGATGGCTGAAACTGGAGTCACTGTCTTGTTAGGCTTATGGTTATCCACTGTCATTTCCCAAGACCCACCTGTCATCTGCACAGGCCAAACAGGTGAGTGAATGGAGATGTGGTGAGAATCACCACCCTTGCATCTTTCAAGTTTATGATGGTGGCACTAATCTCTATACCTCTCCAGGAATATGGTATTGCTTTTGGTTTATTATCTTTCTAGGTAGAGGCAGTTATAGTGGCTGGCACTTGGCCTTTCTCACCAGAATAGTCCTTACTCTACAGGTCAGGGAACCAGTGTAGGGATTTTACCAGCTGTTGAGTATATTTATTCTAACTGTGGATTCCAGATCTGGGAAAATAACCACAGGATGGGTTAGGAGACCCACCGGGTCCACTGTGAGATGGTCTTAAACTAAAACTCCATTGATCACCTGACCTTCATCAGTCCTTACTCTGACAAGTGGACCACAGTGATGTTTTGAGTCTCCAAAACCCAAAATTTGGGAATTAGTGTAGTTCAGAGCCAGTGTCTAGTAGTCCCTAAAAGGTCTGATGTGTAGTCACTTTGGTGAAAAACCATAGGTCCCTCTAGGAAAAGGTGGGAGAAAGATTAACGGTATAAATTTTTGTAGTGTACCAGGGTCCTTCCTCAAAGGGACCCAGCCTCTGCTTCATTGAAGGGGTTTGGCTCTATAACCTGGCTCAAGTCCTGGTTGGATCTTAGGAGGCAAAAAGCATCTGGCAGGGCTATACTGTGGCCCAGGTACTGAACTGTTAATAGGGATATTATCAGAGGGAGTAGGGTATTTTGAATTTTTTGCTTCTAAATTCACCATGGCTTACTTTGACTGCTCAGCAGTATATAAAAACAAAATAATTTCGTGAAATGAAATGGCTATCCTCAGCTGACCCAAATACCTGTACATGGAGAGGAGAGAAGGAACTTTATCAGAATATGGTCAAGATAAATAGAATTAAATGAAGCTGAGCTCACCCAAGCATTCTTCTTCAGAATAGAAAGATAGCATGGTGGCAGTAGGTATGTTTGTCTTGAATTCTGTTCCAATTCAAACTGGTGCATTTGCTTATCTTTTGTATAGCTGTCATTCTCAGGTCATCATTCTCTGTCCTCCTTTGGATTCTCATCACTTTTCCCTTTTTGGATTTCCTGTTCCTACTTCTTGTATGCCATTAGTATTAGTTTCCTGTGACTGCTGTAACAAATTGCCACAGCTTTGGTAGCTTAAAACAAACAAACAAAATGCATCTTCTTACAGTTCTGGAGGCCAGAGTCTAGTTTCAGGGTCACTGAACTGAAGTCAAGATGTCGACAGGATCATGTTCTCTGTAGAGGCTAAGGAAAGAATCTGTTCCTTGCTTTTCCAGCATCTAGAAGCTGCCAGCCTTCCTTGGCTTGTGGCCACATCAATCCAATATTTAAGGCCAGCATCTTCAAATCTCCCAGCATGATGGTCTTCTCCTCTGTGTGTGTCTATATTGTCTTCTCTGTGTTAAATATCCATCTGCCTTCCTCTTGTAAGGACACATATGATTGTATTTAGGGTTCATCTGGGTAATCCAGGATAAAGCACCTCAAAATCACATCTGCAAAGATGCTTTTTCCTATGGGTAATATTTTCAGGTTCCAAGGGTTAGGAAGTGAAATTCTTTTGTGAGTTGGGGCATTTTTTTCATCCTGCCACGCATTATCTTCCTCTTTCTTCCTTCCTTCTCTTCTTTTCTTTTCTCTTATCTTTTCTTTTCTTTTCTCTTCTCTTTTCTTTTCCTTTGTCTTGTCTTTTCTCTTTTCTTCCTTTCTTCCTTTCTTCCTTTCTTTCTTTCTTTCTTTCTTTCTTTCTTTCTTTCTTTCTTTCTTTCTTTCTTTCTTTCTTTCTTTCTCGCTCTCGCTCTTTGTTGGATACAGCCTTTAGTAGCTTTGGAGAATGAATGTATGGGAAAAATTGAGATGCTATAATTTTTATTATACCCTCATATTTGATTGTGCCTTTATATGTAGAGTGTTAGTATGAAAAGCATAGCTCTCTTTTCTTGCTGTTCTTCATCAATTCCATTTCAGAACAGTTTGAGCATTTGAAGTATTAATTTATAAGTCATCCTAAGTTTCCTGCAACAGCATAAACATTTTTGGGAAGTAAGTCCTTTACCTTGTGCTTGCATTCCTTTAAGGCCTGTGGAAATTTTTGATCAAGATATTCAATGAATGGAGCACAAAACTTAGTTTGAAATTGTTTAATCAATTGCAATTATTAAAATAAAGCTTGAAAATAAGAAAGCAGTGACCTTATCCTACAAAACCAAGTGATGCATTGAACAAAGTAAATGATGAGGACTCAAATGTTTTACTTTTTAAATCTGTAATTTTGATTTTGATCATCTTGAGATCCTTTTGATGGAGTTCCTAGTTTTAATTTGATAAATTCAATTTCTGTGCCAGAATGGGATATATTGAGAAGAATTTCAGTTTTCTAGCATTTAAATTTCAATTTACTTAATGAATTTTATTTGGTAAAAATATTTGTTAAGTAAGTTACTCTGAAAATATTTGGGCTGAATAATGCAATAAGGAGAAATTATTACTCTGAAGTTACCAGGTACTTCAGACTCTATAGGGAAAGTAGTTATTTTAATTAAAAATTCAGCCTATAGAGAAAAAGCCAACAACAGGTGTCAACATTTTCCAATTTATTAATTTTAAGTGTAGACAATTGAAGTCAATTTTATGAAAACAATTAAAACTACATGACCATAACAAAAGAAACATTCTTCATAAAAATACAGATGACACATTATTAGAGACAGAGATGGCTAAAAAAAACTAACATAAATAAATATATACCAAAAGTAATAGTTCTGCTTATTATTTGTTGTTCAGAAAATTGATATGAAAAGTTGTTTTGCTTTACTGTAATAAGCATCTTATTTTTCAAACTTTTTTTATTGAGTTATAGTCATTTTACAATGTTGTGTCAAATTCCAGTGTAGGGCACTATTTTTCAGTTATACATGAACATACATATATTCATTGTCACATTTATTTTTCACTGTGAGCTTCCACAAGATCTTGTATATATTTCCCTGTGCTATACCGTATAATCTTGATAAACATGTTATTTTTCTTAGGAGCAATTTTATTTTTGAAGCTAGTTTTCGAATAGAACTGTCAATGAAAAAAACCAACTTGTCAGGAAAGAAATTTATAGAAATTATCTAGTTTTAAAGTGTCCTGGTTAGGATGACAGATTGATTATATGATCACTTTATTCACAGTATATATGACCTTTTTTTTATATTTAGATGTTTGTAGAATCTTTTTGTTTGTTTGTATCTTGTGCTCTAAATTGTTGCTGTATTGTATGTTGGTGAGAATCTTGGGCTCCTTTCAATCTGGAAATGTATATCCTTCATTTTGGGGCAATATTTCTTGCAGTAATTCATTAAAGATTTCATTCCTTCAACTTCCATGTTTTCACTCTTTCTGTATTTTCTATTCCTTGATCTTAGATCTATGAGATGGTTTTCTAATTTTCTTTTTTTTTTTTTAACATTTTTTATTGATTTATAATCATTTTACAGTGTTGTGTCAAATTCCAGTGTTCAGCACAATTTTTCAGTTATTCATGGACATATACACACTCATTGTCACATTTTTTTCTCTGTGAGTTATCATAACATTTTGTGTATATTTCCCTGTGCTATACAGTGTAGTCTATTCTACAATTTTGAAATCCCAGTCTATCCCTTCCCACCCTCCACCCCCCTGGTAACCACAAGTCTGTATTCTCTGTCTGTGAGTCTATTTCTGTGCTTTATTTACGCTTTGTTTTTGTTTGTTTGTTTGTTTTTGTTTTTGTTTTTTAGATTCCACATATGAGCGATCTCATATGGTATTTTTCTTTCTCTTTCTGGCTTACTTCACTTAGAATGACATTCTCCAGGAGCATCCATGTTGCTGCAAATGGCATTATGTTGTCGGTTTTTATGGCTGAGTAGTATTCCATTGTATAAATATACCACATCTTCTTTATCCAGTCACCTGTTGATGGACATTTAGGCTGTTTCCATGTTTTGGCTATTGTAAATAGTGCTGCTATGAACATTGGGGTGCAGGTGTCATCCTGAAGTAGATTTCCTTCTGGATACAAGCCCAGGAGTGGGATTCCTGGGTCACATGGTAAGTCTATTCCTAGTCTTTTGAGGAATCTCCACACTGTTTTCCATAGTGGCTGCACCAAACTGCATTCCCACCAGCAGTGTAGGAGGGTTCCCCTTTCTCCACAGCCTCTCCAGCATTTGTCATTTGTGGATTTTTGAATGACGGCCATTCTGACTGGTGTGAGGTGATACCTCATGGTAGTTTTGATTTGCATTTCTCTGATAATTAGTGATATTGAGCATTTTTTCATGTGCTTTTTGATCATTTGTATGTCTTCCTTGGAGAATTGCTTGTTTAGGTCTTCTGCCCATTTTTGGATTGGGTTGTTTATTTTTTTCTTATTGAGTCGTATGAGCTGCTTATATATTCTGGAGATCAAGCCTTTGTCGGTTTCACTTGCAAAAATTTTCTCCCATTCCATAGGTTTTCTTCTTGTTTTATTTCTGGTTTCCTTTGCTGTGCAGAAGCTTGTAAGTTTCATTAGGTCCCATTTGTTTATTCTTGCTTTTATTTCTTCTAGGAGAAAATTTTTTAAATGTATGTCAGATAATGTTTTGCCTATGTTTTCTTCTAGGAGGTTTATTGTATCTTGTCTTATGTTTAAGTCTTTAATCCATTTTGAGTTGATTTTTGTATATGGTGTAAGGGAGTGTTCTAGCTTTACTGTTTTACATGCTGCTGTCCAGTTTTCCCAACACCATTTGCTGAAGAGACTGTCTTTAGTCCAATGTATATTCTTGCCTCTTTTGTCAAAGATGAGTTGACCAAAAGTTTGTGGGTTCATTTCTGGGCTCTCTATTCTGTTCCATTGGTCTATATGTCTGTTTTGGTACCAATACCATGCTGTCTTGATGACTGTAGCTCTACAGTATTGTCTGAAGTCTGGGAGAGTTGTTCCTCCAGCCTCTTTCTTTCTCTTCAGTAATGCTTTGGCAATTCGAGGTCTTTGATGGTTCCATATGAATTTTATTATGATTTTTTCTAGTTCTGTGAAATATGTCCTGGGTAATTGGATAGGGATTGCATTAAATCTGTAGATTGCCTTGGGCAGTGTGACCATTTTAACAATATTGATTCTTCCAATCCAAGAGCATGGGATATCTTTCCATTTTTAAAGTCTTCTTTAATTTCCTTCATCAGTGGTTGATAGTTTTCTGTGTATAATTCTTTCACCTCCTTGGTTAGATTTATTCCCAGATATTTTATTACTTTGGGTGCTATTTTAAAGGGGATTGTTTCTTTACTTTCTTCTTCTGTTGATTTATCGTTAGTGTAAAGAAATGCAACTGATTTTTGAACGTTAATTTTGTAACCTGCTACCTTGCTGAATTCTTCAATCAGCTCTAGTAGCTTTTGTGTGGACCTTTCAGGGTTTTCTATATATAGTAACATGTCATCAGCATATAATGACACTTCTACCTCTTCTTTTCCAATCTGGATCCCTTTTATTTCTTTCTCTTGCCTGACTGCTGTGGCTAGGACTTCCAGGACTATGTTGAATAGCAGTGGTGATAGTGGGCATCCTTGTCTTGTCCCAGATTTTAGTGGGGAGCTTTTGAGTTTTTCACCGTTGAGTACTATGCTGGCTGTAGATTTGTCATATATAGCTTTTATTATGTTGAGATATGTTCCCTCTATACCCACTTTGGCGAGAGTTTTTATCATAAATGGGTGTTGAATTTTATCAAATGCTTTTTCTGCATCGATTGAGATGATCATGTGGTTTTTGTCCTTTCTCTTGTTGATGTGATGTATTACAGTGATTGATTTGCGTATGTTGAACCAGCCTTGTGTCCCTGGGATGAACCCCACTTGGTCATGATGTATAATCTTTTTTATGTGTTGTTGGATTCTATTTGCTAAAATTTTGGTGAGGATTTTGGCGTCTATGTTCATCAGTGATATTGGCCTATAATTTTCTTTTTTTGTAGTGTCTTTGCCTGGTTTTGGTATCAGGGTGATGGTGGCTTCATAGAATGAGTTTGGGAGTATTCCCTCCTTTTCAATCGTCTGGAAGAGTTTGAGAAGGACTGGTATGAGTTCTTCTTTGTATGTTTGGTAGAATTCCCCGGTGAAGCCGTCCGGTCCTGGACTTTTATTTGTAGGGAGGTTTTTAATTGCTATTTCTATTTCCTTTCTAGTGATCGGATTGTTCAAGTGTTCAGATTCTTCTTGATTCAGTTTTGGTGGACAGTATGTTTCCAGAAACTTGTCCATCTCCTCTAGGTTATCCAGTTTGGTTCCATATAGTTTTTCATAATATTCTCGTATGATATTCTGTATTTCTATTTTGTTTGTTGTAATTTCTCCATTTTCCTTTCTTATTTTGCTAATTTGTGCTCTCTTTTTTCTTCTTTGTGAGTTTGGCTAGAGGTGTGTCGATTTTATTTACTTTTTCAAAAAACCAGCTTTTGGTTTGGTTGATTTTTTCTATGGTCTTGTTAATCTCTATTGCATTTAATTCCTCTCTGATCTTTATTATTTCCTTCCTTCTGCTGCTTTTTGGGGCTTTTTGTTCTTCTTTTTCTAATTCATTCAGGTGGTGGGTTAAATTGTTTATTTGAGATTGTTCTTCTTTTTTGAGGAAGGCCTGTATCGCTATAAACTTCCCTCTTAGCACTGCCTTTGCTGTGTCCCATAGGTTTTGAGTGGTTGTGCTTTCATTATCGTCTCAAGGTATTTTTTAATTTCAGCTTTGATTTCCTCATTGACCCATTGTTTTTTCAATAACATATTGTTTAATCTCCATGCTTTCCTTTTTTTCTCCTTTGTTTCTCTGTTGTTGATTTCCAGTTTCATGGCATTGTGGTCAGTAAAGATGCTTGAGATAATTTCTATCTTCTTAAAATTGCTGAGGTTTCTTTTGTGCCAAAGTACATGATCGATCCTGGAAAATGTTCCATGTGCACTTGAAAAGAATGTATATCCTAGTTTTGGGGGGTGTAATGCTCTGAAAATATCCACCAAATCTAGTTTTTCTATTGTATTTAATTTCTCTGTTGCCTTGTTTATTTTCTGTCTGGAAGATCTGTCTAGTGATGTTAATGCAGTGTTAAAATCTCCAACTATGATTGTATTCCCATCAATATCCCCCTTTATCTCTGTTAGTAATTCTTGTATGTACTTAGGTGCTCCTATATTGGGTGCATATATATTAACGAGTGTGATATCCTCATCTTGTATCAGTCCTTTAATCATTATAAAATGTCCTTCTTTATCTTTCTTTATGGCCTTTGTTTTAAAGTCTATTTTGTCTGAAATCAGTACTGCAACACCTGCTTTTTTGGCTTTTCCATTTGCATGGAATATCCTTTTCCATCCTTTCACTCTCAATCTGTATGTGTCCTTCTCCCTAAAGTGGGTCTCTTGTATGCAGCATATTGAAGGTTCTTGCTTTATTATCCAGTCTGCCACTCTGTGTCTTTTGACTGGAGCATTTAGTCCATTAACATTTACAATAATTAAGGATAGATGTGTGTTTATTGCCATTTTGAACTTATCTTTGCAGTTGAATTGGTATTTCCTCTTTGTTCCTTTCTTCTTCCTTTTGTGGTTTGGTAATTTTCCTTTTTATTATCATGGATTTTATTTACTTTTTGTGACTCCTTTGTAAATTTTTGGCTTGTGGTTACCCTTTTTTGTAAATCTATCAACCCATTACTATAACTGTTTTTATTAAACTGATAGAAACATGATCTCAAACCCATCGTACTGTTAAAAAAATTTTAAAAAGAAAGAAAAAATATTCTATATTTCCCTGCCTCCCTCTCCCACTCTCAGTGATTTGTATGTCTTCTTTTATAATTTCATGTTTACTTTATTTGTAATTCATGAGTTATCACCTTTCCAGTTGTGTGTTTCTCATTTCTGTAGCATCCTGCTGCTCTTCTATTTAGAATAGCCCTTTCAATATTTCTTTTAGCATGGGTTTAGTGTTGCTAAACTCCTGCAGCTTTTTTTTTTGTCTGTGAAACTCTTATTTCTCCTTCTACCCTCAAGGATAGCCTTGCTGGATAAAGGATCCTAGGCTGCATCTTTTTTTCATTCAGGGCTTTGAATATATCTTGCCACTCCCTTCTGGCCTGTAGTGTTTGTGTAGAGAAATCAGCTGAGAGCCTTATGGGGGTTCCCTTGTAACTCACTCTTTGCTTTTCTCTTGCTGCCTTTAGAATCATTTCTTTATCCTTGACTCTGGCCATCTTGATTATGATATGTCTTGGTGTGGGTCTATTTGGGTTCTTCCTTTTTGGGACCCTCTGAGCTTCCTGTACTTGGATATCTGATTCCTTCTTTAAGTTTGGGAAGTTTTCAGTCATGATTTCTTCAAAAACCTTTTCAATCCCCTTTGATCTTTCTTCTCCTTCTGGGACCCCTATTATGCGAAGATTGGGACGCTTTATATTATCCCATAGGTCCCTTATGCTATTTTCATTATTTTTTATTTGCTTCTCTTGTAGTTCTTCTGAATGGGTGCTTTCTATTGCCCTGTCTTCTAGATCACTAATTCGTTCCTCTGCATTATCTAGTCGGCTTTGCACAGCTATTAGATCATTCCTCATCTCTGTCAATGAGTTTACCCATTCTACTTGGCTCTTCTTTATAGCTTCAATTTCACTTTTGACATATTTTATATCTCTAAACACTATCTCTTTTAATTCCTTCAGCAATTCGATCACTCCTTTTTTGAAATCTTGATCTAGTAGGCTATCGATGTCTATTTCGTTGATCTTTCTTTCAGGGGATTTCTCTTGTTCTTTTAATTGGGAAAGGTTTTTCTGCTTCTTCACCTTGCTCATACCTCTTTGGCACTGTGGTTTATGGAGTATCAGTTGTTTATTTTGGTCCTTAAGGATTTTATCTATCTGATGCCTATTTAGGAATAGAACTTAGGAAAAAAAGAAAAAAAAATAAGAGAGAGAAAGAATTTTGAAAGAAGGGAGAAAGAGGGTTTGAAAACAGTGTATAATGAATAATAGAAGAGTGAGTTGAAGCAGAGTATTAATCGGGTTGATACATCCTTTTGAAACCTTCACAAAAAAGAGGGGAGGGGAGATGAATAGATTTATTTGAAACCTGTGTCTAATCAATAGCAGGACATCAAAACCCAAGAGAAATAGAAATGAATTAAGAAGTAAAGATTAAGAGAGTAATAGAAAATATAACAGGTAAAAACAGATTTAAAAAAAAAAGGGGGGGGGTTGTCGGTGTTCTCCTGGAGTCTGTGTGTTTTTAATGTGAAGTCTTTCTGTCTTTGTCCTGTTTTGGAAGCTCAGCTTGCTGTTTTCAGAGGCCCTCCGTTGGCGCCCTCTTCTGTGCTGCTCCCAGCACCTGTCGGCAAGCAGATCGCGCCTCCTCCTAACACTGGGTCAGGTGCAGCTCTCTGCTGTGGGCGGGCGGGTCGCTGCCCCTCCGGATGCTGCAGTCAGATGTTGCAGACTGGCCAGGTAGGAGGGCGGGTCGTGCCCCCTCCCAGCACCTCGGTCAGGGGCTGTGTTCCTGCCCGAAAGGCGGGGGGCCACCCTCGCTCTACCTGCGCCGCCTCCGGTAGCTCCGCTGCTCTGTGCGGCCACGCGCTCCGCCCTGGTTGGCGCTCCGCGGGTGGGCTCGGGGAAGACCGAGAGACAGCCCTGTCCCTGCTCCGAGCCAAAACCCAGCTCCTTGTTTGTCTTTGTGGAGCAAGTTCTCTGAGGGACCAGGATGGAAGGATCCTATCTGCCCCAGGCTGCAGGCCAGTCTCAGTCTGGCCTTTGAGGCTGCTAAGCCCTTCGGTGCGGATGCAGGTTACGCCCCCGCCCCCGCCTGAGTGCTCAGCGCGGAGGATATGGCGGCTGTGCCTGAGCCCCACCTCTCTTCCCCCGAAAACTTTCCGCGGGTTTTCAGAGATGGGGGTGTGCACCCTTCCCCCGAGAGCACATCAACCTTGCTGTTTTATGGAGGGCCCAGGTTGTTCTGCCCTGTGCACCCACAGCCACGGCGCGCAGCCCCTTGCGTTCCCCCGGGGTTGCCTCCGTGCAGCCACTTCCGTCCTCCTCCCGGCTTGTGCAGCCTGGCCCTGCCCGCGGCTGCTGGCCCGCGTCTCAGGCTGGGTGTCGAGGGGACGCTCTGTGCCCGTTTAACTTAGTTCTGTTAGTCAGGGGCTGCTCTGTGCAGATCCGAGCCTCGGAGGCTCCCCCTCCATCCCGCTGGCCTGTCAGTTGGAGAGGGGAGACCGAGCGAGCGAGCGCCAGTCCTCCTTTGCCGCTCCCTCCCCGCGGGACCCGTCCTGCGCTGCTTTGCCTTTTGTTCTTTCTTTTTTCCTTTTCTCCTACAAGATTTTTGGCGTCTTTATCTTTTGAAGAGGGCGATGTTCTGTCGGAGTTCCACAGGTGCTCTGGTTGGCTGAGTGGGTCTGTAGATGTGGGTCTTGGTGTATTTGTGGGAGAAGGTGACCTGCGAGCGTCTTTCTACTCCGCGATCTTCTCTGTCCGTCCGGTTTTCTAATTTTCTTATCTTTTCTCTTTTTTCATCTCTTTTTGTTCTACTTTCTGGAAGATTTTCTTAACTTTATCTACCAACTCTATCACTGAGTGTTTCATTTTCATTATAATAAAAAAAAAAAAAGATTTCCAAAAGCTGTCTTCTTGGCACATGAAAAAATCCTCAATATTGATAATCATAAGAGAAATGTAAATCAAACCCAGAATATTACCTCACACCCTCACAGAATGGGTATCATCAAAAAGACCACAAATAGCAAATATTGGGGAGGATGTGGAGAAAAAGGAATCTTAGTAACAACGTTGGTGGAAATGTAAATTGGTGCAGCCACTATGGAATACAGTATGGAATTTCCTCAAAAAACTAAAAATAGAACTATGATATGATCTAGCAATTCCACTCCTGGGAATATACCTGAAGAAAATGAAAACATTAATTTGAAATGATAGATGCATCCCAATTTTCATAGCAGCACTATTTATAATAATCAAGACATGGAAGCAACCTATGGTGTCCACATACAGACAAATGGAGAAAGAAGATGTGAGGTATCTCTATGTATCTATCAAAAGAGAGAGAATATTACTCAGACATGAAAAAGAATGAAATTCTTCCATTTGCAACAACATGGATGGACCTGAAGGATATTATGCTTACTGAAGTAAATCAGATAGAGAAAAGATAGTGAAAGACAAATACTCTATATTATCCCTTATATGTGGACTCTAAAAAATAAAACAAATTAATGTATATAACAAAACAAAAACAGACTCATAGAGAACGACTAATGGTTACCAATGGGGAGATGGAAGTGGGGAAGGTCAAGACAGGGGTATGGGATTAAGAGATACAAACTACCGTGTATAAAATAAATAAGCAAAAAGGATATATAGTGTACAACACAGACACATATAGCTCTATCTTGTAATAACTAAATTAAATCTGTAAAAATATTGAATTACTATGTTGTACACCAGAAATTAATATGATATTGTAAATGAACTGTACTTCAATTAAAAAATAGAAAAAATAACAAAAGCTCACTTCTTTTTTGTTGTCTGTTTTATTTTTATAGCGTCTATTCTTTTACATGGATTCCCAAATGTTATTCTCTCTCTGAGGATATTAATGATGATTTTATTTATTCATTCATTTTTAAAGTTTTCTTCTCCCTGTATAGTGTTGGTTTCTTCCAAAGTGATTGTTTTGCATGTGGCTCTTTTAGTGTATTGATGGACTATTCATAATTAAGAGCCAGGGATTTAGTAGCTGATTGGAAGATCTGAGTGTGTGAATGAGGCTTTGAACATCACTGTAGGACGATCAGTATCTCTAGGTTTTGTCTCATGGATGAGCTACTCAGGACAAGTCTGTTCTGTTATCCTACTAGATGGGAAAGCTCTGTGTTCTGGGAGCCATGCCATTCAGTATCAGGTATTCACATGGTCACTTAACTGTGCTCTTCTTGGTACACATCCCATACAGACCCTCAATTCTGACTGGCGTATAGTTGCTGAGTATTGGTAGCTCCAGAATCTTTTAGGGTTCTGTGGTAGAATGGACTTGATTATTAGTTTTTCTGACTGCCAATTTTGTATTGCTCTTTCTTGCATCTCCTAAGTCATATACATTGGTCCTGCTTTTCAGCTTTCAAAATTCTGTCACTGTTGTCTCCCCTGCTGCTCTCTTCATTTTTGTGGATTAAACACTTTTTCCCCTATATTTGGTAGGAGTGAGTAGAAATTATATGCATGTGTTCAATCTGCCAACAGAAACTTTATATAGATGCTTTATTACATTTTTCTTCAGATCTATTTTTTATAGTGATTTCATCATTTTTCCATTTCTTATTATTTTCTTCAGTTGTTTCAAACATGCTGATTTTCTCATTTTTCACATTGTAGAAATCCTCCAGTTGCTGAATTGAAACTTTATCAAGATGAAACTATTTTTCTGTGTGGTTTATACTTTTTTAGACTGTGAATCTTTCTCATCATCTGATACAACTCCTCTCCACCCCTACTCCTCTGGGAGTTGCCTGCTTTGTTCATGGCAGAAATGTTGCTCTAGGATAGTTTTGCATTTCCATCTGCATTTCACCTGCTCCAGACTAGTTTATGTTAGCTCGAGGCTTCCTGAATCTCATAAATCATGTCAATTCTGATTCCGCATGTGTGTGTTTTGGAGGCATGGATCTTTATATTCTTCCCATGCAGAGAGCTGCCTTGTGGTTTGACTAGGCTGGTGGTGCTTCTTGCACGGAAAGGGCTGTTCTTCCAGGCTCCTGGCTTTGGGCAGAATAGCCAGTTCCAGTCTCTATCTGAAAGGACTCAACACCTTGTATTTTAGGTTGACTTTCCCAGAAGCATTCTCTGAGATGAGGATATATGTTGTTTATTAATTTTTTAATTTTTTAATTGAAGTATAGTTGATATATAATATTATATGTTCCAGGTGTACAATATTGTGATTCATAGTTTTTAAAGGTTATACTCCATTTGTAGTTATTATAAAATAATAGCTATATTCCCTCTGCTGTACCATGTGTCCTTGTAGCTTACTTTATAACTAATAGTTTGTACCTCTTAATCCCTATCCCTATATTGCTTCTCCCCACTTCCCTCTCCACACTAATAATCACTAGTTTATTCTATCTCTGAATCTAAGAAAAAAATAATTTATTAGTGAGTGTTTACAGAAAAAATAAGGGTTTCGGGAAATGGAACTGGATAGGGAATTTGGCCAACCAAAGTCATGGTTATAAAGCCAAGTCCCACCCAGGAAACTTGGTCTCAGGTCTGAAAGGCAGATTCAAAGTTTACACCTTAGAGCCCCACCCTTATCAGATGGGGTGGAGCTAGGGTATTTCTAAGCCAGTCATTAGTTAAAGGCTTCCCCAGAAGGATGTAAGTTTCTGGAAGTTTTCTACTTGAGCTCTGTCGAAGGAATTATAGCAGCCTAGGGCCAACTCCTTAAAAAAAAAGAAAAAAACGCAGGTGCTGGTTGTTCTACTGAAAGTACATGGATGGGGATGTGAGGGGGTTGGGATGGCTATAGCTCAGTGGTAGAGTGCCTGGCTAGCATATACAAGGTTCTGGGTTCAATCCCTAGTACCTCCATTAAAAGAAATAAATAAACTTAATTAACTTCCCCCCCCAAAATAATAAAAACTTTTTAAAAAGTTAAAAAAAAAAAAAAGAGAGAGAAAGTTCACAGGGTAGTATGGTGATAAAGAATCCAAAGGAATGTGGGTGGAGCAGTGCCAGTGCCCATTGCATCCTATGTCTGTCCCCGCCTGGGGCTAACCTACAGCCTTATTAGTCTGTACCAGCTCTGCACTTCTCCCTCACAAATGCTGCCTTGGCATGGGGAGAGCTTTGTTTCTCTCTTTGTATGGACTTGGCATTTCCTTTCTTTTTCATATTGAAAAATTAAAATGGGATGGTGGTGTTGCCCCTTTTTTATGTACTTGATGCAAAAATGTGTGTCCACTTCGGTGTATTCTGTCATGGTGTAAGACCCAAGTCTAGTATGTATAACTTAAACAAATAAAAAGTGATAACATTTCACTGTGTGTAAAGTGATGACATAGGTAGGAAAAAGAAGTAATATGGATCCTTTCAGAAATGACATGCTAAAAAGTCCTAGAAAGAATTGTGGAATATAGTGATTTGGCTTTTAGGTTACATGTTTATTTATAGTTTGGCATAGTTCAAGACATTGATTTGAAATTAGGTGCTAGTCTCGTGAAATTGCACACTGGATTTCTTTTTTCTTTGCAAAAATTATCTCTTTGAGATTTATGTTTCATTTTGTTAGTAGCATTTTGAAGACAATAAGATGTTTTACCAAATATAGTTTAATATAAAGAGTATAGTAAAACTTCTTAAAACCCTAGGTGACAGCTGATTTACATTCCCTCCGATGACCTATTCCTTTACTTCCTAAGATGTCATAGCATTCTGGGAGACATGGGCAACTTGGATCAGTAAACTAATGCACGAGTGAAATCCAGATTCTTATTATCGTAGCATGACTCGTCTCTTACAACGTTTGATCTGATTTGTGAGGATGTGCAGGAAGAAATGCTGTGTGTGTGTGTGTGTGTGTTTTAAACAGATTTGAATGGTTTCTGTAGTCCCTGATTATTTCATCTCTGGAGGCTTAGGGTTTGAAACAAAGGATGATTTTCTTCTAAGAAGCACTTTTAAATGTGTACCTCTTTCTAAAATAGAATAACAAAATAAAGAATGAAAAAATAAAATGAGTGGACAAGCATGAAATGGACACCAACTCTGGAATCAGACCTGGTGGGGCTTCTTGCTCTGTAGTTCCAGTTTTGCTGTCTTCCTCAAGATCTATAACTCTCTTTAAGCTGCAGTTTCCTCATCTCCAAAACGTGTGTCATAATCATACCCGTCTCTTGGAGTGTGGTGAGGACCAGATGACATAATGATGAATGAATGGTGCCTACCACAATGCCCAACCCCCGGCTAGAACTCAGTAAATGGTAGTGACTACGATTATTATTGCATCATTGGTGTCAGACTAAAAGTAAGGGCATATACAGTGTGCATCTCCCTGTTAGTTACTTTAAAATCTGTAATTTTAAACCCATACAGTATTATAATCACAAATTTGAGTGATATAGCCTTTCTTCCTTCCTTCTTCAGAATTACATGTTAGATTCAGATTCAGTGTAATATTAAAATACTGACCTTCCCATCTCAATCATATGTATTATTAAATCAGGAAATACAATCTTTCTTAAATCCCAATGAAACATCATAGAAATTCACAGAAGCCTCTCTAGGTTGAACATCATTTTCTGCTTGTTCTTTTTGAGAGAACACTGCACTTGCATCTTAAAACAAAACTACTTCCTCTGTTTCAAGTACAGCAAAGGCAAATTGTTTCCTAATTTCAGCCACAATGGCGCTCTGTGAATTTTGTCTATTAATTCACTACAAACCTAAGCTAAAGCACATACTTGGGCTGTCATTATAAAATGAACCGTAGATTTAAAGCAAACAAGCCAACAAACACACAAACAAATTCAACCAGAAGATTTGCATTACAAGATAGAATTGAAGATTTCTGAGATCAGCTGGGCTAATGATATGTCTGTCCATGTCTCAGATCATGGACAAGCCCTGCAAGGGTTGAGTTAATAGCCCTAGTTGATTTTATTATGAAAAGGTTAACAATAGACAGGCAAGCGCTGGTCTGTCTGCTTCGCATGTGTGTTAAAATCATGTTCCTAAAGAATGCCTGAAAGTCAGATAGTCCCTGGGTGTTTTTCCTTGCAAATAGACATTTGTTGATGATTTTACTATGAAAAATAGAGACTAGCGACTACTTGCTGAACTAAAATTTGTCTTGTGGTACCATTTTCCTACACAAATCCGAGTATTATTATTTCTTTCTCTTTCCTAAATCCCCCAGAAAGTGAGACTTTGTAAGAAGCAATATAAAACTGATAAAGAGGGTCAAACTGCTCTTTACATCAAATGGCACTGACCAAGAGCTGGACCATATTTTTTGTGACCTGGAAGAAGCCATACCTGTCATGTCTGCAGGGTTTGAACGCCTCTGCACTAATATTGGAAAAATACCCAAACCTTTTATTTACTAGAAATCAGTACATTTGAACTCCTGCTGAACAGGGATTGTTCCTGACTCTGTGTCTCCTGTAATACAGAGATACTGAAACCCCTGGCTCTTGTGAGGATTAAATAAAAGAATATATTTAAAATCTCTACACAATGCTCACAACTGTGAATATGTACTCAGTAGTAAGGTTCCCCTTTTCCCTTGACTCTGAGTTCAAGACAGTGTTGGAAATTTCAACAAAATGACATACAGCCATGAATAAGACAGGGTAGAAATTGCTTAAGTGCCTAATGTCTAGTGCAGACCGGAAAAGCAGGGGGATCCCTGACCAAGGAGAGGTCAGTGGGATGCCATAGTCAGTTTATAATGAGACATGACCTGGCATTTTGGCGGAGCTAATATTGTGAGGAAAGGTATTTATTATAGCTTTAATGTTTAGTGTATTTTAGATTACTTTACATCCTTGAAAAATGGTAAGTTGTAAATAATAAATATGCCAAATGTTGTGGTACCAGAATATGTGGCCTTTCAGTATACTGAGTGCTTTGTGTAGTTAAAGTGGTCAAATGACAGTTTATTTATGTTTCAATTTAGGCATATTCTAAATTGCTTTCTCAGAAGTTTCTGGCTAAGACTGATTTATCTTTTTTTTGGTACATGTAGAATTTATCAGACTGAGTGTGACACGGTAAATGTGAATTGACAGTTTTGCTAAAGATAATCTCTAATTGAAACTTATTAATTCTCAAAACAAGTTACTTCTGAATCTTTTACAAATTGATACTGCACTGTTGATAATTAGGATTTAAGGGAACAGAAATTACCAAGTTATAGCAAAATGTTTCGCTGTAAGTGCTATTGGAAAGCTCTGACAGAAAAACCTGACAGTTCTCAGTGGTAAGTTTTTTAAAAAAAATTTTAATATGAATGACCTACTTCATCTCTTGTGGCATCACTTGAAGCTTTATCATGAGTTAACTTGGTGATAGAGAACAAAATCCAGGTGGAATCCTGAAAGAGGCATACTCAAACTTTGAATTAGCCTAAAGAGTCATTTGATCTGTACATTTTATTGGAAATTTCCTGAATTTAGGAGGCATTGTGGCAGGATGGGAAAGGCGTTAGTTCAGGAACTGAAGAGAGATGGATCTAAGTATTGGTCCACCAGTGAGGACTGCTATCCTTGTGCAAGTTACTTAAATCTTTAAGCCTTAGATTTACCATCAGTAAGAAACAAAGACACAACAATAACAGCAAAAAACCAACTCAACTCATTTCACAGAGTTATTATCAAGATAAACTCATTTATTTAACAGATGGTTATGGAGTGTCTCCTAAGTGTCAGGCACCATGCTGGACACTCTCCACGTGACAGGAAGCAAAATCAGGCTGGATCTGTGCTCTCATAGAGCTTGAGAGACAGGCAACACTCAGAAACACCCAAGAATACACATAGAATCACTGCTTGGGAGGTTTTGCAAAGGCAAAAAATACGGTTCTGGGGCTAGATTGACTTGTCCAGTTTTATAATGCTTCATTGAGGAAATGGATTTTGAGCTTTAATTTGAAGGCAGAGAGTGTGAGGAATGAAGAGAGGTCCCAGTAGAGGGAACAGCAGGTACTAAGGCCAGACAGAGATAGGACTGAAAGAAGACCAGTGAGGCTACAGCAGAGAGAATGAGGAGAGCAACTTGCTATCAGTTGAGACTCAAAACAGAAAAAGGGCTTAATCCTCAAGTAATGAAAAGGCACTGAAGGGCTTTAAGATGCGGGATGACAATCAGATTTTGTGGCTACAGCTCATAAAGGGCAAGGTAACAGTTAGGGGGATGTTGTATCATCTGGATGAATAAGTGACTGCCTTGACTAGGGTATCGTAGGGTTATGGGGAGAAATGAGATAATTTGAGAGATTCTCATGATGGATGGATTGAGTATAGGGGTGGCTGAGAGAGAGTTGTCCAGCCTGACTCCTCTGTTACTGGGTTGTCTGAATGGTTGGATGGTGGTTTCTTTTGAGTAGGAAACCACTACAGGGAAGAGAGCATAACTCAGTTTTTACTGCATTTGAAATTCTTTTGAGATACCCAAATGCATGTGTCAAGAAGAATTTAGATTTTAGAGAAGATAAATCTTGTCATTTTCTTTTTCTTTCTTCTACTTGTATCTTCAACTCACTTTATTTTGGATCTTTCCTTATCAGCCTTTTAAACATTCTCAGGACTTTCCCAGTTTACAAACATGAAAAAATTCTAAAAAAGGACTCTCTTTTGCATCATATTTCTCTTAGTCATTGCCTCATTCTCATAGTCAAGCTTTCAGAAGTTATTGCATTCACTGTTACCATTTTCTTAACTCTTAGTCACACCTACACTTGCCAATCTTTTTCTGACCTCACCTCCAACAAACTGCCTTGCCAAATGGCATGTTCTGTGCCTGCTGCTTCTTCGAAATTCAAATCAGTATGTATGAGTGCTTACTGAACTTGGTACCTTTAAGGCATCTCAAACTCAATTCATCTAAACCCAGATTCTTGGTTATCTTCCTCCAAACTTGAAGGGTCTCCAGTAAATGACTCATAATTCACCCAGTTGCACAAGCTGGAAACTGGGGTTTATTCTTGTCATTTTTTTTAATCCCTTTTATTGCTCTTCTCCTGTGTTCAATCATTGTAGACTTGTCACTTCTACTTTCTAAATATGTGCCTATTTCTCTTTATTTTTATTGCCATCACTCTAGTCCAAGGTTCTCAACTTTGGCACTGTTGACATTAGGGAGACTGGGTAATTCTTTGCTTTTGGGGGGGCTGTCTTGTGCACTGTAGGGTGTTGACAGTGTCCTTGGTCTCTACCCACGATATGCCAGTAGTACCACTGTCCCTACTTATAACAACCAAATATGTCTGTAGACATTGCAGCATGTGCTCTTGGGCAGGGGAGGAAGAGTCGTGTAAACTTGCCCTCATTTGAGATCTGCTGCTTTGTCCAAGTCACCATCATTTCTTCCTTGAACTTTTATAGGCTAACTGGTCTCCATATGTGATTCATTTGAAACCATTCTTTATCTGTTGCTACAGTGATTAAAAAAAAAGTAACCTGCAAATCTATTTATATCATCCCTCTGCTTCCAAAACCTCAGTGTCTTTGCATGGCTCTTAGAATAAAAGCCAAATCCTACTAAGACCTATAAGTCATGACTAAGTCTGCCTCTGCCCATTCATAAAGCCTCATTTCATATTCTGTGCTCATTCTTGGTCCACTCAGGCAACTCTGACCATTTTTCACTTTACTCTCTCAGATCCTTTGCACATGCTGTTCTCTTGTCTGAAATGCCCTTTGTTCCCCTTTCTCTATCTCCTCATTCCCAATTTGGCTTTGCTAATGCTTATTTGTCCTTCAAAACTTCCTCTGTTATATGCTATTAACACTCCATAGAGTTAGTCTTCTTCATAGAAGAAGGCTTCTCCACAGTCTTCTTCACAACATGTATTGATATGCATAATTGTGTAGTTGGGTGTTTAATGTCTGTATTGAACTCTGCAAGGCTAGGGACCATCTTCTTTTGGTTCAGCAATATATCTCCATTGTACAGGGGGGTGCTCTACTCATAGGCAGCACTCAATACAGTGTTGAATGGATAAATTAGTAATTAAATATGAATGTGAGGTCTATAGATGAAATACTAGTTTGCTCTGGTAGGAATGTTTCATTGTGATTGAATTTTGAAAACTGGAGGCATGAGCTAGTTTCTGATCTACTTATAGTAAATTGCTGTCTATTCATGCTGTAAAAAATAAAATCTGTTTTAACACTCTTTGAGTTTTTAGGTTTAGGTGTGCTATGCAATATTTCTTCCTTTTTTTTCCGTCAGCCTCTAGAGGGGAACTCTAGCCTGGAAGTGGAGGAATATATAAATTTGGCTCACGAGGTTAAAAAAAAAATTGGTATAGTGAACCATGAGGGAGTTGTGAGGCTTGCCCACAAATATCTGTGAAATACATGTATTGCTATTCATATACTGCAATAAAATTACCTCCCCTCTGGGAGTTGGCTGAGAAGAATTTAGTATTTAATGAAAGGTTGACTCAGTAAGTCATATTTTCCAAATCAGAAAATAAAACTTTAAGAGGAAGAGTCTTGGACAACTGTTCTGTGATTTTGTAGACATTAGGACTTGGCTTGAAGCTACCTTTAATTACACAAGCCTTCTGGGAGTACAGTTAGTGAAAAGGGGTACAGTATGGAATTTGAATAATTTTATCTATTGAAATGTTCCTGGTTATTAATGTAATGTTCAATACTTACCCATCTTCTAAACTATTTAGGCAAAGTCTAAACATACCATTTTCCCTTTTCCATGAAAGTAGAAAGAAAGCTATCAATAAAGAGAAAGCAGATGTTTAATTTGGGTAATAAATGACAGTAATCTGGGGTTGGTTAGCTTCATGACTATTCATCTTAAAGAAACCTATTTTCCAGTAAATCTGTCAATGCTCTTAAAATTATTTTGGAAAATCTGAGGGGTATTTTGTCATAATCCTATAATGTCTGGTTGTTACAGGCTCTGTTTCACCACAATCTGGGTGTCATTGGGCCAGTGATACTAGCCATACAGATGTACAGTTGAATGTAGAAGCTATGTTCCTCCAGTAATTAACTGATCTTTTAATTTTTCTATATAGTGTGGGAAACAGAATAGTTTGATGGAGTCTGATGTGATACCTCAGTAAGTAAGTGCCAACGTACTGGCATATTCCTTTCTCTTTTTTCATTGTAAAAATAATGTCACAACATTGAAGAAAGATTACTTCCTGAATAGCATCTATGGTCTCACTATTCTAATAAAATGAATTTCCTATTTACATTTAAAAACCAACTCCATATTTACACACATAATTGCACACTATTTTATAATGGCCACATTTCACTTCATCAGATCGATGTGTGATAATTTAATCAATCACTCCCTATTTATTTAACTTACAAGTTACCTTGAATTTGTGTATTTATGTCTTTTACCCAGTTTGGAAAGGTTTCACCCATTATCTCTGTAAATATTTTTTCTGCACCAAACTCTTCTTTTCCATCTGGGATTCTGATGACACCAACATTAGCTTTTCTTGATATTGTGCCATCAGTTCTTGAGCATATGTTCACTAATTTTAAAAAATTCTGTATTATTTAGATAACTTTTATTGATCCATCTTCAAGTTTATTACTTTTCTTCCTCTATCATTGCCATTCTCTATGAAGTCCATCCAATGAGTTTTTGTTTTGGTTGTATATTTTAGTTCTAAAACCTCCATTTGGTTTTTTAAAAAAATAGTTTATCCTTAAGAGTTTTTTCAAAGCTGTGATGTAATAAACAAATTATACACCCAATTTTCTTATTCAAATTCTGCTCTGTTTGTATCTGTAAAATTTATTGAGTTAAAATATAAGCTTTAAAAAATCATTGTTAGATGTAGAAGTTAATTTTATGTCCAATACAGAAAACTTCTTTTGCAATGTGATATATTGGAAACGTGAGTAATACTCCTGAAAGTTAGTATTGGAAATGATGAGAGAAAATGCTGGAATTTTATTTTCCAGTAACCCCTAAGAGAAGTCTCTTTGGAAGAAAAAAATAAAAGGTGAAAATTTGCCACAATTTTGTGGACAGTGGGTAGACCATATCTTATAAAATGTGGTGATTATGATTTGTTAGTCTCCGGTTGTTCCTGAGAGAATTTTTTATTCATTTTTGCTTTTCATTTAATTATAATTGAAACAGTATTACATTAGTTTCAGGTGTACAGCATAGTGATTTTTTAATTACGAAATGCTCACCATGGTAAATGTAGTTACCATCTGTCACCACATAGAGTTATTACAATATTATTGACTATATTCCCTATGCTGTACATTGCACCCTGGGACTTACTTATTTTATAGCTGGAAGTGTATACCTCTTCATGTCCCTTACTTATTTCACTCATTCCCCCTCCTCACTCTGATGATTACCAGTTTTTTCTCTGTGTCTATGAGTCTTTTTGTGTTTTATTTCACTTGTTTTTTTCATTTTTTAGAGTCCATATGTAAATAAAATTATATGACATTTATCTTTCTCTGTCTGGACTTATTTCACTTAGCATAATACCCTTTAGATCCATCCATGAGACATACACTGTATCTTTATCCCTTCACCTATCAGTGATCACTTAGATTGCTTTCATTCTGAGATGATTTTTTAAATAATATATTTTAAATTTAGATATTGTAGGGTTCCCCCCTAATTAATGATTTATATTTTTAGAAAAGTGATCTTTTATCATTTATTTAAGGCATATTATAATGCTCATAATGAAAAGGGGTTGTCTTAATTCTATGTATCTATTAAAACTTAATTACTTGTTATCAATAATTAAAGCCAACATTTATTGCACAGTGCTATATACCAGATGTTTTTCTAATGGCTCACTTTATATGTATTAATTAAGTATAGGATTAAATAAGATAGTTAAATATGTCAGCTGAATGAAGTAGATACCTTATTATCACCATTTAAAAAATCAGGGCATTGAAGTACAGAGAACTTATTCAGTTGCCCCAGGTTGCCTAAATGGTGAGTGGAAAGGCCAGGATTCAATCCAGCTATTTTGATTCCAGATCCTTCTTTTCTTTTCTTTTTGCTACCAGTACTATTGAACATATATACTCATAGGGGTAGGGAATACAGAGGTTACAAGAAGCAATGCTTTTCTAAAAGTCTCTTTAGGAGATAGACAGAGAAACGGAATACAGTGTAATAATTTTTATAGTGAAGGTATGTACATGTGTGCTGTGGGAGGCAAGACAAGAAAGTGGGAAATCGGCTTTGGAAGTTAGGTCGGGCTTGGCAGAGAACCTAACAAATAGTTGTCTCCAAAGTGTTGAAAGTGGGTAACTGCATTTCCACCAAACCACAGATCTAAATATGGTGTGTTCAGGGAATGTGCCTGTGATTCCTCCTAAAATCAGAGCAATTCTGCCTGCATATACATGAACCCTGACTCTTGTATTTGTTGTTTTGGTTGCAGAAAGCAGAAACCATCGAAGCTAGTTTAAATAGAAAAATATTTGACATGGGGAACTGGGTGCTTTCAATTTTGTTAGAAGAGCTGGAATACAGGCTCTGGGCCAAGCTTCTAGGAATGAGTCTCCCATAAACACCATAGAATTGGCTTGCTGAGGGGGTTGCACCCTCTTCTCTGACCAGCATGTGGGGACTTCTCCTTCAGCTTGGGAATCAGAAAGCAGCAGCCTACCTCCCTACCACCATACACACCGCCTCAGCAGCAGTCAGTAGTTCAGCAAACCAACACAATTGGTGGTTCTAAAATCACACCTCCTGTCGTCCATGCCAACAAAATGGATTCACTCTCTTAACAGCCTTAAAGCAAGCAACCAGTCAGTCACTACAACTGCTACTGTTGTAGAAATCCAAACACCTCCACCACCAGGCTTGTCAGCAGAAATATTTGAAGCAGCCGAAAAATGGTCTCTCTCTCATTCTGTGATCCAAGTGTAAGTCACCTCTCAGTCTAAATCACATTAGGAAATTTAGCTGCAGGGGAGTCTGAGAAACATCATTTTAGTTTCCTGATTTTGCTTTATGAGATGGTATATCTAAAAGGGTTCAAAGGTTTCTGAACCCATGCTCTGAAGTACCTCCCCCATCTCAGTATCTGCTAAGGTGGTAGAAAAGTGAATGGAACAGAGGCCCAGAATTCTTCACTCCGAGTAGATACCTTTGTGTGATCACCTTCACATATTATGTCTTGTTTTTTTTAATGATGTCTCTTTCTCAAAACTGGTTTAGACTCTTGGATTTGTTTCCAGGACTTGTGTGTTTTTCATCGAATGGTATCGATTATGATGAGTATTTGTCTATTTGAAATGAATTTGAATACTGGAAACAGTACTAAATAATGGTAAATGAGATAGATTGCCATGTTGAGTAATACTGTTTAGCTCAAAAAATTCACAAAAAACATATACTTTCAGCCAAAGCATTGTCAGTGAAAGAAACAGTCCTTGTGTGGCAGTCCAGGCCATGTGCCTCACCCTTCACTACCTGCAATGCTGCAATCATTAACTCAGGCATTTATTGGACATTTAGTTTGTGCAGTGGTTGTGCAATGTTTTACAACATTTAAAACTTATATTTGTGCTTTGCTTTATAGCTCTTTTACAGTGTGCCTTCCTGTATGTTATCTTATTTAATATGAATAACCAGTTTATCTTTCAAAAGGAAACTGAGGTCTAGAGATTTTACTGTTAAGAATGCCAACTGAAATGAATAGTTCCACTGGATATTTTATTTTTTGAAATTAATTTCATATAATAAATGTCATCCATATTCCAAAACTGAACCCATTTTGTTTTTACTAGTGATTTTTGATATATATTTTTCCTGGGTTGTATTAGAAATTATTTTCCTCTATACAGTGTATAATGGATGCCTAAGACCCTTGGCTTGCTTGCTTTATTTTTTTAAAGATCAACTCTTAGCAACTTTCAAATATGCAATGTAGTATTATCAAGAGTAGTCTTTAGTTTGCTTGTTTTGTTTTTACTGGTTTCCATGTAGATAGATTTCTATAATCTATTTTATAGTCATTTCTCCTTTATAGCACATAGGATGATGCAAATCACCACAAAAGTAAACAAGAAAAACTGGATCAATACATAAATCAAACGGATAAGTAGATGGATGGATGGATGGATGGATGGATGGATGGATTGAAAGCTAAAAAGAAAGAGAATTTTTTTTTGGTGCTTTATAGCAAGGGAAAAAAGTCTTAGAAACATCCTAATTAGAATTGTATTAACCCCTAGTTCTGAAAAAGTGTTAATAGTGGAAAAATCAGAATCAGAAATAGGATAGTTGGTATGCAGATAAATTCATTTTTAAAATATTTGCTTAGAAGAAGTTAGAATTCATCAAAATATAAAATAAATTCATCTTTATTTTGTCCCTTTTAGTAGAATAGGTAAATAACACATAATAAGAGTAGTGCAAAAAAAAAATACAAATGGATTCAACAGAATATAAAATCTTTATCACCTATAACAATTAAAATTATATATGCAGCAGCTTTGCCATAATTAAATGTATGTATAAGTGCAACTCTAATAAAATGCAGAACTCAGTGCAACACTTGTGCAAGAGATGTGCCCAGACAGCAGCAGGGGTTCATTTTGTTCCACCTCCTACTATTCATTCTTGCAATCTTGCCCACCCTATCTTCTTCCTGCTTATTCTAGGCTTGTTTTGGCCTTCCCATGGTTTGTAAGGGACTTGACTGATTAGTTGTAATTAATATATTGTTGCTTAGGAAAGGCCCCCAACCTTATTTTGTTGCAAAACTAATAGATCACAGGAAGAAGAGGTCTATACTAGCATTCAAAGCTTACCAGGTTGTTACCGGATTTCATGATCTCTTAGCCTTTTTCTGATAAGGACTGTCTTCATCCTAAATTGGTTCCTAAAAAATCAGATTCACTTTGTTATCCTTAAAAATCCAACTTTTAACAATTAACATTTATTTCTGAACAAAATATAAGTGTTGAACATTATCACAAGATATAAGATTTAAAAAATTAATTTAAGCAACATGACAGTTAACTTCTAGCTGATGAAGTTAATCTCATGTTTCAGTAAAATCACTCAGCTGCTTATGCTGACCAAACAATTTGGTGGCAGTGCAAGAGAGGATAAATGGCTATCAAATGTTGCATAAAACAAAGAAGCCAAAGAATGAGTACAAAGGTGTGGTTAGTCATTGCAAAAAAAAAAAAAAAAAAAAAAAAAAAAAAAAAAAAAAACCAATTGAAACATCAACAAATTCTGTAGCTGAGAACATGCTACCTTAAGTACATGAAATATTACTACCTTTGGTGGTCAACTTTGTGAGTTAACTCTTTTCACACAGATTTAATTCAGTTTAGCAGCTCTCTGCAGTATTTTGCTCAGACCACATATGATGAGTTGTGAAAACTTATCAACAGCTCAGAAAAAAACAACAAAACACTCAGGGATCCCTGAGAAAAAGAAAGCTAAACAATGAATAAAAAGAATGTCTAGAATTTGTGAAAGTATGAGTTGATAACTGAAAATATAGATCTGATGGCATTCTATTATTTCAGAGCACCTGTCCTGATTTTATTTAAGGTTAAAATTATTTAAGAGATTATGATCTTTGCTTCCATGGTATACTCTGGAACTGATGATAAAATACTGTGCCTTTCATCTGGTATGTCTTACTCAATCAGAAGACACTGTGAAAATACACCTCTGGGGTAATGTGCATGACCACTGGGTAGAGAAGTTGAGGCATGGATAGACATGTAGCCAGATATCAACTTCTATTCCAGCTATTACAATTCTTCACATGTGCATTCATATCTCACAAAAGTTGAGTCAGTTTTTTTCTTTTTTATCACACAATTACACTCCATTGTGTAATGTTATTTCCTTCTGTCAGTTGCAAATCCAGTCTTTTGACTGACTCATCTTTTTGTCCTCAAGTTGGTTTTCTACTTTTTGGTAAAGCTCTTCTTCCATCTTCAGTTCTTATCAGAGTCCTTTCTATTTTCTTCTGTTTTCCAGTGGCTCTTTCCTAGTTTTATTTAGCCTTTCTCTGTGTCAATCAGCTTCTGACTTAAGATTCAACAAATATCCCAATATGAGTTTGTGATATTCTTAAGTACATTTAGTTTTCTGGAAATTAATTCGATAGACAACTCTTTATTTACATCTGATTATCTCAGACAGACTCCTTGTTTTTAATTTCCCTAGTTGACAACAAATTTCTCTTCACCAAATATCCTGTAAGGAGACTGTGTTCTTTTCTAGTTGCTGATTTTCTTTGTGGCTGAGCTTATCTGTGAGACTTATCTGTGAGATACTAACCCTGAGTAGGAAGCTGGTGTTTCTTAATACTCAGTGTAGTTCATAATTCTTCAAAGACTTCAGTTTACCTCATTTGGAATTTGAAAATTATTCCAATTTACCTCATGAAAGATGACCATTCCATGACTATGGTGAAATAACTCCCAGACTGTGAGTTCACCAATTCCAGTTTTATTATAGACTGAGTCTCTGTATGATTTCATGACTTCAAACAATTAGTTGCTAAGATACTCTTTGTCAAACAATTCAGCAATTCAATAGGGGAAAAATAGCGTTGTTTTTGCCAAGTCATTCCAGTCAAAACAGGTGAACTGTAATAAAAATATGAACGATTATGGGTCAGTGAACTCTTAACCTCTAAAATAATGTGGAAAATTGTGATCTGTGCATATATGCATTTTCTGGGGAGAGGATTTATTGCTATTATTAGATTCTCATTACCTTGCATAGTACCTGCCACATTGTTGAGTCTGAATAAATAATAGATGGGTGAATTACAAATGATACAAGAATTCTAAAAATGGTTCCCTCATTAGTGAAAAAAAAAGTTTAAAAATAACCAGAGCCACTTTTTTTTTCCTCTGAATGTTGCCTCTCTACAAATCTCTTCTGTTTCTCCTTTTTGATGTTCCTAGAAGGTGGGTATTAGAAGTTTTGAATTTATCTTTCATATTTCTTCACTTTTCTTTCATACTTTGCAATTTTTATCCCTTTCTGGTGTGTTCTAGAAAATTCATCTCAGTCTCACCAGTTCAAATTTAGCTGTGTCTTTTCTACTATTCATTTTATTTACAGGCTTTAATATTAATTTTATTTTAGTCAAGCTGCTTTTAGTTACTAGGGGCTAGAAAAATAGTAAGCCTTATTTCCATGCTTGTGGCACTTTTACTCTCAATTGTTTGCTTAGCTAACTTTCAGTAGTTCTGTGGAATCATATTCTCAAATGATGGCTTCTTTCTTTACCATGGAGAGTAATCATGGGTGGACAAAATTTCGCATTTGCATCTCCTAGGTATAATTGAAATACATTAAATCTTAGCCCCTTCTTTGCCTGAGATCGGCTACATAATGTACCTGAAAGTATTACTACATCTAGGTTAACCTGGGTATGGATAATGTCTTCTAACAGAAATTGAGGAGCCTTGCTTATAGTCTCAGCTTGCCTGTCAACTAATCTGGCGAACTTGGCCAGGTTACTTCTTTGTACCTCTTGCTCCTCCATGACTAACCTGGAGCCTAAGCTCTCCTGCTCCTCCTCTCAACTGCTCAGGAAGACAAAGAGTCTGAATTATTTATAGTGGCAGCCCTGTAACCAACTCAATCTTAGAAATAACAAGACCCAAATGGTTATTCATGCTCAAGTAGTAGAACTGAAGAAAAATCCATCTTAGTTATTTTTGGACAGATGCTGTCATTTAAAGTAATGAAAAACAAACTCAACCTTGCTTATATCATACAAGCACGTTTTACAAGTTTCACAACTTCCATGAGTATGGTAGGCATTAGGCTTCGTGCACAAGGTCTTTACTGAGATTCTATTGGACTTTACTTCTCTGAGATTCTGTTCACTCTGTTCTTTTCTGTGTTAGCTTCATCTTCTGGTTGATTGAAAGATGGTGGTAGTCATTAAGGCATCTCACTTAAATATGAACAGGAATGGAGGAAGAAGAGTCCATTTATCCTGTTTTTCCTCCACTTAGTAGTAAGGAGTTTATTCCCAGAAGTGCCCCCCAGATTACTCTCCTTATGCCTGGAATTGTATTAAACTGTACTAAATATCAATTCCTAAGCCAATCACTGATAAGGAGAATGGATCATCATGACTGGCTTAGATTCCGACAGTTTTTCCAGTTTATTTGTTGCTCTTGTGAAGAGACAGAGCCTCGAATTTCTCTACTCTGCCATTTTCGATGTCACCTTAGCTTTCTGATTGGCATAGATTAATTAAGATTTACCACTGGTGTCAGAGCTGTGTAAAGTTATTTTTAGAAGAGAGAGAATCCCGATAAATTAGGCTTAGCAAGGAGAAATGGACAGCAATGTTCACTGAAGTCACTATGGAAAATGATTATAATAAAAGGCATCATGGAGGAGAGAGGGTGATGATGGAGAGTCCTGGGCCAGAGCACAGTCTGTCAGTTGAGAGGACAGCAGAGTCTTAGGAGGAAGACAGACTCAGGTTCCAGATTGGCTCTGTCACCCTCCTGGTATAGTAATGTGGGGAAATCAGTTAGCTTTGTTGTACCTCAGTCTCATAATCATAATAAGAAGAGAATAATAATTTCTCCATTTTTGAATGAATGTTAAGGTGATAGAAGAAATATAATATGTCAGAAGAGAACTTGGCACATCACAGATGGTTATCATTGTTGTGTTGATGAGTGATTGACCCTCCTGGTACTCCGCAAGAATACTCTACTGAGTGATTAGCAGAGCAGACTAAGTAGGGAGTTACTGGTAGTTGGATGACTGTGATTAAATCACAATACTTGGCCTTTATTGAGTGCTTCCTGTATGCCTGGGATTATTTATTGATTCAATTAACAGATCATTATTGAGTGCCTACAGTGTGTCAAACACTGTTCCTGGCACTGGAGATCCAGCACTAAACATGAGAGATAAACACTTCTGACCTTAAGATGTTGACAGCCTAGTGGCGGGGGTGGGGAAGACAGACACAAGTAACTGTAGAAAGGTATGGGATGTGAGGTGATGCTGAGGGGAGCCATGAGGCACGGAAGGATAGTGAGGGCCGGGGTGGGGAGGCAAGCTTATACAGGCTGTTCAGGGAGGGTCCTCCTGAGCAAAGAGCTGAAGGAGGCAAGGTAGTAGGGGAACAGGCCACGTGGCATTCTGGAGGAGATGTCCCAACAGAGGGACAGCACATGCAGAAGTTCTGACACTGGAGCATGCCTGGGAAGTCCAAGGAAGAGCAACGAAGACAGTGTGGCTGGAAAATAGGGAGCAAAGGATCAGGAGGGGGTGAGGTCCGGAAGGTGGCAGGTGAGATTGAGTGGGGGAGTTTCTAGAGCTTTGAATGTGATTTTAAGGACTTGGACATTTCATTCTGAGTGATATGGAAAATTGTGAGGGATTTGAGCAGAGAGGGGTGGCATTCATTACTTTTCCTTCATCATTCTTTCAGTTTTCTTTGATTTGCATTTCTGTTTTTATAATCTTTAATGATTAAAAAAATGTTTTTGTCGGTCCCTGCCCAGTTCCTAGCTTTTCAGCGAGTTACTGTGTGTTAGCAGTTCCTGCAGCCATAACAGCTGTTTGCTCCAGACTCCTAGACATGCTTCGTTGGCCCTGAAACTACTGAGAAGCTGTTTGGCCGTCTGTCAGTAGTCTCATTTATTTACTAACCGGATGTGGACATAACCTTTGCCTGCTTCTGCCTGAGGGGATCCTTGGCATCTCCCTCAAGAGGTTAGGCTGTTTTGGTTTCTAGAACTCTTTAAGAGACTGGTGCTTGATAGAAATAACCTCTAGCCCTCGGTCTGCCCAGGGGCTGCTGCCTACCTGATGGGCTGCAGAGTCTGCTGTGACCTGACTGTGAAGTCAGGCTTGGGGCTTCCCCCTTAAATTGACTTGTCCTCATCTCATTGGACCTTGATGACTGCCTGCATGTCTTCTAGATCTTAGGTGCCATATCACTTGGTTGTTATTCTTACCACCCTTTTAGACATATTTTGGGGTCTCCTGTTCTCTCCCATTTGTGACCTAGCTGCTCCCCAAATTTTTGTTCTCAAACCCTGTGTGCTGCATATGAGAATTTCCTCAGAACCAAATTTCTATTAATTCCTTCTTTATCAAATCTTGAGTCCATCTAGTTTTTTGTTGTTGTTTAAAAAATATTCTATTTTTTATGTATAACTATTATTATTTTCTTCTGTTTTTCTATAGTAATTTCTAATTCTCTTTGAACAAATGTTCTCCCTTTCTTTATCTCTATGAACATTCAGATTACTTTTTATAATTCTTCGGTGGAACATTCTTTGATTATTAAATCACCTGAAGGGGATTCTTTTTCCCCTTGTGGGTTGTGGATTGTGGATTTTGTTGGCTTCCTTTCTTCCTCTGGTATGCAGGATAGTTTTTTGAGTGGGATAATTTTGTCTTCTCCCTTTTTCTCTTGTGCTCACCTCCTCCTTGTCTAGGGGTTTTCTCTCCTGTCTCCATCTGGCCCTCTGAACTCCCAGTCTGGAATCAGGTGTTATGATGTTTTGGGGCTCCTGCTTTGTTGTGATGTTTGATATAGTGCGGATACAGTCTGCAAGCCGGTCCTGAGCATCAGTTATGCTTTCTCAAGCAGCCTTGCGGAGTGTACAGTTTGTGAAGTCTTGGGCAGTTTTCTCAGTTTCCCCCAGGAGCAGTGAGGAGGGAGCGGTGGGCAGAGGGGAGTACTTCCCTGCCGGCCAGCACTTAGCTTCAGGCAAGGAGCCTGAATCCTCTTCCATGTCTGCTGTAGGGTATTAAGTGCTTCTTACTCTCAGTCACTGTTTCCAGACTGTCTGTTTCCAGACTCCAGACCCTGCAGATTCTGGCCTTTAGCCATAGGCTCTGCTTTGCATTTCTGTTCCTAATGATATTTATTTTGTTTTGAAGCCTGGTTATAGATCTTAGATTTTCTTCTTTTAGATTTTTTTTCAATTATTCTTTGGAAGGAAAAAGGTATATTAGATTATGAAATTAATTTACCATCTTGGCTGGCGTTTTCAGGTAGATTTTTAAGTAGAAATTGAGAATGCTATTTTTGTCAGTTTTGTAACTGATGAAATCATAATTTTCTTACCTGTATGTGTTAGTCTCCTTGAGTTGCTATAACAAAATATCACAGACTGAGTGGCTTAAACAACAAGCATTTATTTCTCACAGTTCCAGGTGCTGGGAAGTCCAAGATCAAGGTGCTGGAAAATTCATTTCTTGGTGAGAGTCCTCTTCCTGGTTTGCAGATGGCCTGGTTTGCGTATCTCTCTGTGTGCTCACGTGGCCTCTTCTTTGTCTTAACTCTGAGGAAGAGAGAGCTCTAATGTCCCTTCCTCTTCTTTCTCATATTGAAGTATAGTTTATTTACAATATTTTGTTAGTTTCAGGTGTACAACAGAGTGATTCAGTTCTATCTATCTATATGTATGTTTTTTCTTTTTCAGAGTCTTTTCCATTATAGGTTATTACAAGATATTGAATATAGTACCTTGTGCTATACTGTAGGACCTTGTTGTTTATCTATTATATATATAGTAGTTTGTATCCGCTAATTCCAAAACACCTAATTTATACCTTCCCCCCTTTCCCCTTTTGTAACCATACATTTGTTTTCTATGTCTGTGAGTCTGCTTCTGTTTTGTAAGTAAGTTCATTTGTGTCATTTTTTTTTTAGATTTCACATATAAGTGATACCATATGATATTTATCTTTCTCTGTCTGACTTACTTCACTTAGTATGACAGTCTCCAGATCCCTCCATGTTACTGCAGTTTGCATTATTTCACTTTTTTATAGCCAACTAATATTCCACTGTGTGTGTGTATGTGTGTATATATGGCACATCTTATTTATCCATTCATTTGTCAGTGGACATTTAGGTTGCTTCCATGTCTTGGCTATTGTAAATAGTGTTGCTATGAACATTGAGGTGCATAGATCTTTTTGAATTACAGTGCCCAGGGGTGGGATCATATGGTAACTCTTTTTTGTTTTTTAAGGGCCCACCATACTGTTCTCTACCAATTTACATTCCCACCAGCAGTGCAGGAGGGTTCCCTTTTCTCCATACCCTTCCAATCATTTATTATTTGTAAACTTTTTAATGATGGCCATTCTGACTAGTGTGAGGTGATACCCCATGGTAGTTTTGACTTGCATTTCTCTAGTAATTAGCAGTGTTGAGCATCTTTTCATGTGCCTATTGGCCATCTGTATGTCTTCTTTGAGAATCTCTTTCTCTTCTTACGAGGGTACTTGTCCCATCATGAGGGCATCACTTTCATGACCTCACTAAACCTAATTACCTCCCAAAGAGGTTAGGACTTCAACATGTGGTTTTTTTTTTTTTTTTTTTTGTGGGAGACACAAATGTTCAGTCTATAGCATTGAGCTATTACTACATTATTGTTTCCCAGTTAGTTTCAGAACCATAATTCAAGTAATGTCGACAGGTATATTGATTTTTAATTTAAAGAAAGAGACTAAAGAGTTTCTGCAGTCCTTACCAACTGAGCTAGTTTTAGAGCTGTCCACATCGGAAGCAGAAAGAATCCAGGCCCTGGGCCTCCAGGCACAATCTTCTAGAATTTTAGCCGTTATGTGAGTGATTCAATTTAGTGAATCAGCCCATTTCTGTGATTTCAACTAATAACAACAAGCACTGGGAGGAAGGTGGCAACTTGTTCAGAGCAATAAGTCTCTCATTTGGATCCTTAGCTGTACAAGGAGAAAAACAAAGTAAATATTTAATAGCAAAATCATGCCTTTGTCCTTATCAATGACTGCCAAATAATTCACACAACATTGAAAATGAGTCACACATAACAGTCTTTGGTGTTTCTGCCTTTTGTTCTTCCTGTTTAGAGAATGAAGATGAGTTTAGAAATCTAATTACTCGGTTGCCAAGTAAGATGAGAGAGGTGATCCAGAGCAAGGACATTCTTGCAAACTCAGCTCCAAGTTGGCAATGAGAATCTAACTCCTGCTGGAGGACAGGTCCTGCCCTGGGGTGTGAGGGGTTTCACGGCTGTTTTTTAAGAATCTTACATTATCAGAAAGAAGCAAGGGATCCTATCTCCAGGGACTCTTTATCTGAGAACACCAAATAGTAAACATCAAACTTTGGCTAGCAGAAGCTACATTCAGGAATACAGATATATATAGATCAGTTGATCTGTCTGTCTGTCTATCTGTCTGCCTGCCTATCTATCTATCTATCTATCTATCTATCTATCTATCTATCTATCTATCTAATCATCTATGCTAAGAGTTAATTAAATACCTTTTTTTCCCTACTAGAGTCTCTTGTCCTTCCTAACTGAATCTTCTTTGCTCATGGCTCATACGGAAGGTCTAGGAGTACCAGGAGACCACATAAAGTCTTCCCTACCCAAATTCAGTCTGGACAATGACCTGTTTTGTATCCTGGGTAAAAGGATGTATAGGCCAATCTGATTTTTTCTTGTTTGGACCAAATTAGGAAATGTAGAGAGGAGTGGAAGGCATATCAAAGGACACATAGAATTAAGCTATGTGGTTGAGATCATAAATCAGGGCCAAGCTGGAGTTAGAAGAAAAAATATTAAAGGAGAGACATAAGAAAATGTATGAAGATAAAAAGAGGAAACCAAGAAATCAGTGATGGTTTAGAAAAGGGCAAGCGGAGATATTAGTGACATATCACTACAGGGCAGCCATAAACTCTGAAAACAGATAAAATTATCTCATCACGCATTGAAACACAATACCAATAAACTATTTATTATGTGTTTGGCTATATTTATAGACTTGGTGTCCAGGCTATCGGTGGAGATTCTGTAGCCTGTCTCTACTGTGGATCCCACTCTAGTTGCGTGACTTCTCCTACATTCCTGTGCATTTGTATTCATACAACGTCCTCACTGTTGCCAACATCACTTTATTACTTGGGATAACTAAAGTGAGCCTCCTTTTCCTTGTAACCAGAAGATGCTAACTGAGCCAAACTCTGAGAGTAGAGCCCATTTCCTAACATGGGTTTATATACTTTCTTTGGGTTTTCTTTGTTTTTACTTTTCTTGTGCTCTGTGAAACATTTTGGCTTCTGGGATGTGTAAAACACATTTTCTTCATGCTGTACATTGATTAGTGCTTTTTTCCATGTAAATGTTTCTATATTATAAACTGTAGTGTTTGATTTAAACCATAGATTTGTATGTGCAGCACAGAAAACAAACCATTCAGTTTACTTCTGTCTAGTAATAACTCTAATACCGTGCTTGCCAAAACCTCCATTAAAGACATATGCCTTGACTCATTGATTCCAACAGTACGGAAAAGCACCATTTCCCAGCAGCTGGAGATTTGATGTTGCTTTTGAAGAGAAAAAAGAAGGATCCCACCAAAATATTTATATAGCTAGAAAACCCTGGGAAGCCCTCAGTAGCAGGCGGGATTCTGGGATCCCCAGTAGAAGAGTATCAGGAGTTCCTGAAAGGGTGTAATTTGGCTCATCATGAGAACAAGGTACACATGGATGAGACCAGTAACACAGAATGAAAGCCAAATTTTAAATAATAAAATTGGGGAACAGGGGCATGAAGAAGAGAAGCAAAGATAAAACAAATCTCAGATTGAGAATATTATTAATAATTAAACCCAAACTTTATGCTCAGATTCTCAGTAGCCCAGGCAAGAGGAAAACCAGATGATAATGTAGTTCTTCTTGTCTGACAATAGAATGTACCATATATTAGCTTTTTAAAATAGCTTTTTCCTGTCCCTTTCATCTGAGGTGAATGTATCATGAGGTTCTTATACAGAAAGCATTGAACAAAATTATGAATCTCAACCTACAGGCTGGACATCAAGTCTGTAAATTCATTAAAATACAAAATTATGCAGTAGATAGCATTTTTTTTAAACTAAAAATTCACATGGATTCCACTTCCAGTGGTTTTTCATACTGGCCCTTGATGAAAATAAAACTCTTTAAAGGTAAATTTTGTAAAGACATTTATGAAAGCTTGGAGTGGAAATTGAGTAATATGTTCAAGATGCTTTGCTGCTCTGTAGCTTCTCTGGGTACAGAATAAGACTTATTGCCTATAATATTAATAGATATGAATAAACTGCTCAGTTGGAATGTAGAGGACTGAAAAGCATTCTGAGGTTCTGATTGGGAGAAGATCAATAGGATTCGGTGAGTATGCGTAATATGAGTGTAAAATTGAGGATTTAAGGGTCTCTTGAAATGCATTATCCCCTCTTGGCTCCCTTTCAATATACTTTCTCTTTTCTTCTTTTTCTTCCTGTCAAAGCTCTGTCTCATTGAGACTGGTTTTAATCAAGCCCTGGTCACATTAAAAAAATAATAACAAATTACAAATAATCGTCTTCTTCTCCAAATGCTCATCTTCTTATATTTCTTCCCTCAAGCTAGAAATGTCTCATTTTTTTCCCTCCCTCTTACTTGCACACAATCCTTTAGGTATCAACACCTTCATTCTGCCACGTTGACAATTTTCAAATGTCTCCTCAGTCTATCTCTATGTCACTGCATTTCTATTTGTTTATTATTTCTCAACTGGATTATTATAGCAGTCTTCTAAATCACCTCCAGTTAATATTTTCATATGATTCTAGGGTGATCTTTCTAAAATACCAGTTTTGTCCTCTACTTACAACCCTTCAATACCTACCTCAAATCTTAAACACGGAGCATGGATACAAGACTCTGAATGACCCAGGCTTTACTTACACACCCAGGTGGTTTGACATTCTCATATAAACTTCTGTTATCTATTTCTACTGAACCATGTGCAGCTCCCTTGAAAATGTCACAGGTATGCTCCTATGCTCTTTTACTTGTCTCCATCTTCACCTGGAACAGGTTTCTGCATTGCCACCCAATTTTGCCTAACTCATCCTTATCTTTCAAAATTAAGCTTAGGTGATCTGCTCTTGTGCTCCTCATGTTGGGTTAGTTTCCTCAGCTTGGGGCTTTGGGAGCAGATCACTGTATGCACTTCCTTCCAGTGGAGTGTGAAGAGAAGGCAGTGCCACTGGGTCTAGAGAACTCTCCTAAACCTCTTCAGTTGCTGCATGTCATGGGCACAGAGTTGAGAGCTCAGTGCCATCATAGGGCGGAAATGGGCTTCTTGTGTTGAAAAATAGCTGCTGCTGAGACATCTGTGCACATCCTAGAGGAAGACCAGGGAGTTATTAATGATCTCCTGAGAGACCACACTCTGGGGAGTAAGCTGACCCAGCTGAAGATTTTTCAGTGCCTTCAACTGGATCAACCCAGGCTTGGCAAAGTCATGCAGTGCATCAGGCAGGGAAACCCCAAGGGCCAGGTGGTGCTCCCAATCACCAGGTGGTGCTCCCAATCACCAGGTGACCCTGGTGGGCCTGGCAATGAGTGGATACCCATTGTGGAGCCAGGCCTACCTCAGGAACTTGATTTCCTATTTGAAACAGAAGCAGGCTATAGGGGTGATCGTCCTGCCAGTGGGTGGGTCCAGGGCGGGGGAACAAATCACAAGCATACTGTATGCATCCCTGTCCTACTACTTTTCATAGTGGTACCTCCAATCAGTGCTAAGGAGACCAGGGAAACTAAAGGAAGAACATAGAGTGATAGTTATCATCAGAGACACTGGCTGTCTTTCATAACTCTGTTTTTTTGTGTGTCTTTTATAACTCTGTTTTTTTGTGTGTGTGTTTTTTGCAGTTATTTTAAAATCTCATCTCCTCCCTCCCATATATCTTGGCTTTAATTCTCTCCTGGGTTATTTTAGTTCATTTGGTGAGGAACCAGAGGTCCTGTCTACCACCAAAACTAAGTTTTTAGGTTTTGTTTTGTTTTTACAATAATGAGAAGGGACTCTTGTTATGTTGATGTCTAGTGTACAAGACACTGTCTGCTGTGTTATGTGTTTTTTAATTTTTTGGCTAACTGTATGGAGAGTTCTCAGAAAAGCCTCTGTTGAAGGACAGATTAAACACACACACACACACACACTCACTCACTCACTCACTCACTCACTCACTCACTCACACAGGGCCATGGTAGTGGCATGAGTGATCCCATAGCCAAAGTTCTGAGTTATCTGCTGGATCTCAGGGCTGTGAGGAATGAGGAAGAGATCTATATGGGTCTGAAAAGCTTAGAGCTGAGTCAGAAAGAGGGGGAATTGCAGATGCTCCTGGGGAGCAATTTCTAGGCAAAAAGTAGACCATGAATAGCCAGGTGCTGACTTTAGCATTGCCTATTGACTAGGAGAACAAGAGGCATCCTTTGGGTACCAATGGGCTCTAGAGCATCCCTGGGAACTCGCACAGTAAAGAAGTGTAAGCCACATACTTCTTTCACTAACATCTGCTCACCATTTTAGGGAAAGATGTGTAAATGATTGGATCTAACTAAGCATTAAGTTAAATTAGACATTCTGTCTTTTTTTTCTGTTAACCAAGGTATGAGGCTCAAGAGAAAGGCATTATTTAAAGAAAAATTAAGAAATTAAATTTTCTATGTTTATCTAAGTGGTAGCATGAATTAAATTTTGTGAACTTGCTACATGCCTGGAAGAAAAAAAATTGTTTTAGAAAATATGCTTTAGTTATAGGAGATATATTTGCAAGAGTATGTATAGAAAAGTTCCATAAACTAGGCCCCATGCCACAGGTAAACTTTGAACAAGTACTTTTTCTTCTTAAGGCCTTATACTCATTGTTCTTCTTCTCAGTGCTTTATGCTATTTTCTTTGTGATGTTTATTATTAGATTTTGCTTCTTCAGTGAAGATATCAGAGAGCTTAAGTCGTTTCTAGAAACCAGCATTTTACCCTTGTCTTCTTGCTTCCCATTCTACTGGATTTTGCCAGAACTCCCTGGTTGCCTAGTGTAAGAAAATATCATAATTATCAATATTTGGTCCTGGCCTACATGCTAATCAGATTATTATTGCTGAGAATTCAAAGGAGGAGAACAGAAAAATACTAAGAAGGAATAAATTGGTCCTCAGATTATAGTTCCAGGAAGCTGCACAGGAACAAAAGTTTACCTGATGATGAAATAAGAGATCATGTAAGATACAGATTTATATGGAGAGTGTAGTCCGTGAGTTTAACTAGTCTAGACTCTAAGCTTCTGGAAGACAGAGAGCATACTTTTAGTGCTGTCTTCAGCACCTTGTCTGTAGCAGGCTCTTACAAAGAGCCTGTATCAAAGATAAGCAATTTCTGAAATGAATTATATTTTTTTCCACTCTCTGTCCTCTCTGAATTCATTTACTGCTTCCCAGAATATGTTTCCTAAGTGGAAAGTGAGATGCACTGGATATGCCCAAGTGAGATGTTGTAACTCTGGAGATAGATTCCTAATCTACCATCCATCATTCAGAGGATTTTAAAGCCATTGGTCACAGTATAATAGATACGCTTGCTGAACGCTGAAGTAAGGTATTTGACACTCATATTCTGAGCTATATATGCGACTCTAATGAATAAAACTGATTCCAGCAATAAAACTACTTGTGACTGAGGTAAATGAGAACCCAGAGAAATAATAGTTGTAACTTCCAAATCAGAGCCAGTACTTCTGGCCATGGTGACTTCAAAATATATTCTAGAGCAACTGTGACTCTTGCAATAACTCCATAAAATGCAAGCCAGCTCAAAAAGGAGATTCTTTTCCACTGGACATAATTAATAACTTTTGACTGATGACATTGTTTTGACATTCATATCAATGATTAATTCTTTTTTATAATAATTTCCACATTTAAAAAATTAAAATATGGTCAGTTTGCAATGTATCAATTTCTAGTGTACAGCATAATAGTTCAGTCATATATATACATACATATTCATTTTCATATTTTTTTAATTATAGTTACTACAAGATGTTGAATATACTTCTTTGTGCTATACATATAAACTTCTTGTTTGTGTATTTTATATATAGTAGTATCTGAAAATCTCAAACTCCCAGTTTATCCCTTCCTACCCCCTTCTCCTCAGTAACTATAAATTTGTTTTCTATGTCTGTGAGTCTGTTTCTGTTTTATAAATAAGTTTGTTTGTCTTTTTTTTTTTTTTAGGTTCCACATACGAATGATATCATATGGTATTTTTCTTTCTCCTTCTGGCTTACTTCACTTAGAACGACAATCTCCAGGTCCAACCATGTTGCTGCAAATGGCATTATTTTATTATTTTTTATGGCTGAGTAGTATTCCATTTTATAAATACACCACAGCTTCTTTATCCAGTCATCTGTCAATGGACATTTGGGTTGTTCCACATCTTGGCTATTGTAAATAGTGCTGCTGTGAACATTGGGATGCATGTATCTTTTGAATTAAAGTTCCCTCTTAATATATGCCCAGGAGTGGGATTGCTAGATCATATGGTAAATCCTATTTTTAGTTTTTTGAGGAATCTCTATACTATTTTTCATAATGGCTACACCAAATTACATTCCTACCAACAGTGTAGGAGGGTTCCCTTTTTTCCACACCATCTTCAGCATTTATCATATGTGGACTTTTGAATGACAGCCATTCTGACTGGTGTGAGGTGATACCTCATTGTAGTTTTGATTTGCATTTCTCTGATAGTGATACTGAACCTTCTTTTTTATGTGCCTTTTGGCCATTTGTATGTCTTTATTGGAGAATTGCTTGTTTAGGTCTTCTGCCCATTTTTGGATTGGGTTTTTTTGTTTGTTTTTTTATTATTAAGTTGTATGAGCTGTTTATATATTCTGGAAATTAAGCCTTTGTCAGTCTCATCTTTTGTAAATATTTTCTCACATTCCATAGATTGTCTTTTTGTTTTGCTTATGGCTTCCTTTGCTGTGCAAAAGCTTATAAGTTTAATTAGATCCTATTTGTTAATTTTTGGTTTTATTTCTGTTGTCTGGGTAGTCTGCCCTAGGAGAACATTTGCTAAGATTTATGTCAGAAAATGTTTTACCTATGTTTTCTTTTAAGAGGTTTATAGTGTCTTGTCTTATGTTTAAGTCTTTGAGCCATTTTGAGTTTATTTTGTGTATGGTATGAGGGAGAATGATAAATTCTTTTAAGTTAGTACAGTGAATATTGACAGAGCATGACCTTTATGTTCTATGCCATACAGGCTGTGTTTGTTGATGTGGTCTCTCTAATGAACCTGAAAGTTTCCATGAATAGGTGCAAATTTCTTATCTCATTGCTTACATTCTTCCTGGAATTTGCATACACAAAGATACAAATTCCAGAAATAGCTAGGCAAGAGAACAGTCCATAGAAGTCCTGTCTAGCAACTCTAAATTTTGAGCCATAATTGAATCAGACTAATATAGAACCATAGTTCTCTGAATTATTCATGGGAAATAGATGGCCAGGCACACTTTGGAAGTTTGATTCAGCACTTTCAATCTGGTAAGATAATTGGAACCACTCTGGTTTTGCTTTTGTCATACCTACTATTTGTAAAATTGTAAGAACTGTTATTTATTTGTAGAAAATGCCATAACATAACCCAAGGGCCATTTTAAAATCTAATTAAAAGTGTATTCTATTTCTGAGATGTGATTATTTTGTTTATCTTCTGGAAGCAAGCACTGTGAAGAATCATGGGATTTGTGTGTGTGTGTGTTCTTGATTGCCAGATCATCCTTGTTATACTGTGGTTACAACAGGGCATGGTCACTTGGTAGAGTAGCAGCCCTTGAAATGAATTTCTCATGAAATCTTTTTGAACAGTCATTTATTTTCTTGAACTAAAAGTAAACAATACCATGATCAAAATTTGCAATTTCTAGTTTTCCACCGAATCTGGAAATGTCGGAGATAATCGAAAGTAGTTTGGAATGAAAATATGATACATTAAATTGGATATGAAACATGTCAACATGCTGCTGTTTTTTTGTCATTATTTCAGTCATAAGAAAATAACATATACTCAGAGTCATTTGGTTTCCTGCAGCAAATTCTTTGATTCACAGAGTACTCCGGGGTTGATGTAGGGCTGTGCATTGCTTGTTGGAAAATTCTTCAAGCCATTTCCCTCTTCAGTCAATGTGTTGTTTCAATATAGTCTTTTTTAGATCAACTAAGGACTGAGGAAGCTATTCTCTGATATAATAATGAGAAAAGAACATTGGCTTCCTGGTTTCTAAATGGTAAGAATGTTGTTAAGTCAAAGTACATAATTTCTGGAGAACTCAATAAGTGCTGTGACTTCTCATGGTGATGTTGCCTCCCAGACATTTTAAGGTCTAACTGCTACAGAATAGATTTATTTTAAAACAATCAATGAATAGGAAAGAATCAGATCTCTTGTCTTTCATGCCAAATTTCCTGGCCTTTTTTCTGATTCTCTAATTAACCCATTGTAGATTTTTTTCTTTCCCTCTAAATCTTTTGGTGTTCTTTCAATCTCTCTTTTGGCCTTTTTTTTTCACTCTGTATTCTCTCTCTGGGCAATCTCAACCACTCTTATTACTTCAACCATCCTGAGTAATTTGAAAACTATAACTAGTCCCCAAATTACCCTGTGGTCCAGACCTCCAAAATAACAGCAAAGATGGTGATACTCAGTGTGTCCCTACTATGTGCAACGTACTGGGTTAACAAGTTCACATGCATGATTTCATTTAAGTCTTACAACCCACCACCAGTAGGGTAGATGCTATCACCATCTCCATTTTACAGGGGAGGAAACTACAGTTTAGTCATATAACACAATTTGCCTGTGGTTACACAAGTAGTAAATGACTTAGCTGGGTTTTAAACCCTGACAGTTTGATCCTAAAGTGAGTGCTTTTCAACCACAGAGACCTGCCTTTTAACCACATGCTGAGCATCTTCCCTTGAATCTCACAGACCTCTCAAAGCCAATATACAAATCTGTTTCCCTTTTGGCAATTAATTCATGCATTCAACCAATAAGGAATTTATCAAGCATCACTGAGAGCCAGACCGCTGCCTGTGCACTAAAGATCAAATGTTGAACTGAACAGTCATGATCCCTATATTTATAGAGTTTATTATTTAGAGGGGGGATATTCTCATTAATCATATTATTATGCAAGTAGAGAATTAATTCCAATCTGGGATAAATGCTAAGAGCAGCAAGTACAGTATACTGTGAAAGCATCTAACAGGAGAGATGCCTTCTTTGAGGGGCAGAGAGAGGGCAAGAAAGGTTTCCCTGACAGACTGCTAACCAGCTGGGATCAGAAGAATGAATAGTGGTTCACTAGGCAGAGAATGACTTCCAGGCAGAAATTACAACATCTGCAAAGGCTCTGAGGTGAGGTAATGGGGGGAACCTAACATAGCAGAGAGACTGCAAAGAAGATTGGTATATCCGAGGGAGTGATAGAAGTTGCAGGTGTAGGCTAGGCAAGTAAGGACATGACCACGTAGGGTCTTCTAAGATGTACTGGGTATTTTCCTCTCTTATGATCAATGAAAAAGCTGTTAATCACTGTAGTGAAATAATAAAATTTATGCTCAAAAACTACTCTGGCTACTTTTTGAAGACTGAATTGGAGGGGGAGAGAGTAGATTCAGGGAAACCAATGGAGAGATTTCGGTGGTCTAGGTGAGAGATGATGCTACTATCTCTCATTACTCTTTTTTAGAGAAGGCAGTAGTCTTGGAGACCCCCAAATCTACTTTACCATTCAAATCAGAAATCTTCGTGTCATCTCAACTTCATTCTTTTTTCCTGCTTCTCTTATCTGACTATTCTCCTGTTAAAGATATTCTTAAATATGCAGTACATGAATAATATTGACTTGGGTGATTCTATTGTCTGGGACACTATTTGTAAGAGAGATATATTACAGCAGTATTAATCCTTTGAAATGAGACTGTTGTAATAGGAAAAAGAAAAGCTGGTTCATTAACCATCTTTTTCAGTTGCAATGAAAATCGAGGGTCGGTCCTCATGCAAAATTACGATATGCAACTCACAGGACAGTCTCTCAATTTCAGACTGTCTCATTAACCACCTTTGATAATGAAAGAAAATATCTTTATTCCTGATGGATGATCAGAGGGATGATATCAGCCCATATCCTGAATATTTCACGTGTGGGACTTTTATAATTCATTTCTCTAAGGGAAAGTCTTGCAGTTACTCTTACTGCATCTTTTTAATTGAGGTATAATTGACATATAACATTATATTATTTTCATGTGTAGAACATAGTGATTGGACATCTTGTGTATATATTGTGAAATGATCACCACAGTTCTCATTGATATCAGTCACTATACATAGTTAAAAAATTTTGTTTCTTGTATTATTGAATCTTAATCTGTTTCCACTCAGCTACTAACTGAAAGGTGAAGAGGATGGTCCCTTTTTTAGATTGGAAGGACCCTTAGAGACTACCTAAAATTTTAATCCTCTCCCTTTACAGGTGAAGCTGAATTGCCCAAGGTCACTCGGTTGGAGGCATATCAGGAACTTGTACGATTTCTCAGCCCAGAAACATTCTCACCTTGCTACACTGGTCCGGGATTATCCCTTCAACATCAAAGGGGAAACAACCAGACTCTGACTTAAGATAACTAGATTGGCTTTATTATTAAAGGTTTCAAGCTATAAGGTTAAGTGGGGGTTCACATAAATAATGTGATTAATACTTCTTGTGATCATGTGTTTCATAATTGGGATTTGAACATAGTTCACAGCAGCTAAAGAGACCTTGTTCTTTGTAAACACTATGTAACAGCTGCACAGTATCATCCTGGCTCTTGAAAGTTTATGAAGTAAAGCAAACTGCTGAAATAGCATTAACTTTATTTAGTTTATGAGAATTATTTTTGACTAATTGTATATTTTGACCAAGATTAGTAACATTTCCTAGTTTAGATTTCTGAGCTGAGTCTGCTATTTTTAAACCACTGTTATAAATGGTGGTGCCCAGTCTTCTCTGTGGCCCTCTTTGTGGGATTATGGAGAACTGTCTGATATGTCCAGCTTAATTCAGTGTACTCCTGCAGTCTTCTTCAAAGATGCACCAGAAACCATGAAGGAGGCATTAAAACATGCTTTCAGATGCCTGATAGTTCTTTGCAGCTCAGTAGACTTCGTGAAATAGTCCACAAAATAGGTACTTCAGAAACTTTAGCACGTTCAATTTTATTATGTGGATACCATGGCCAGAGCTGGCAGCATTCCCATAGTGTCATGCTCTGATGAACTTGAAAAGGGCTGTCTCTTACCACATTTAAATAAGCACTGTCAGTTTGTAGTGGATGTTGTCCTGCACAGCTCCAATCCCCCTTTCATGAAGAGCTTGTTGGGAGTGCTGTCAGCAGACATCCTTCAGTGTCAACCATCCAGAGATTACCTCAGTTATAGATAGCTGTCTTGTCCAAGGTCAGACCCTTTCACAGATAACCCATGTCCAATGTCTGCTGGAGCATTAAAGTCTGATTATCTTGATCGAATTCAGAACAACTCTGAAGGTCCATTCTATCTCCAGAGTTCCCTATGGCATTGGCCAAGCCTTTTTCAGGCTGTCCCTGTAGTTCAACTTTCTGTTTTGTCCATTTTTGCTACCACTTTCTCCCTTCCCCAAATAGTGATTCCCAAGGGCACTCCTAAATAAACATCTTGCATGCAAAACTTTATCTCAGTCTGCTTTCCTGGAAATTCAACCTGGAATATAAATATCTGCCTTTTTCCTATTAGCTGAAATGTATTGTTCAATATCATCATCTATTTTTGGGCAATACTGTACATTGAAAAATATGTTTAAAAAGTCAACCTCTTTTTTTTTTTTTTTTAGGAGAATGGAAAGTAGTACAGAAGCAGGAAGAATGATACCTCTATATTTTATTAAAGCAGGTATCCCCACTACACTAGTTGGGGGAGAGGGTGTCTTGACCGGGCTGAAGCTGGTTACAGGCTCACTTGAGGGGCAACAGACTCTAAATATGTATGAATGGAAGTAATTTCTGCAATTTTGTTCCAGTTTGTCATTAGGGAAGTAGGTGGTACAAGTGTGAAGTTGATCTGTGGCCAGGTTTTCTGTCCCTGTCACTTGGATGTTTTGATTAGTGGTTCTAGACAGAGGGTTAAAATTGCACTTCTTTTTTTGACCTACTTCATTTAGTATGTAAATGAAGGTCCATCAATGTTGCTGCAAATGACATTATTTTATTCTTCTTTAGGCTGAGTAGTATTCCATTGTGTGTGTTTATATATACGTACGTGTGTGTGTGTGTGTGTGTATATATATATATCACATATTCTTCATCCAGTCATCTGTTGATGGACATTTAGGTATCTTCCACATCTTGGCTATTGTAAATAGTGCCTCGGTGACCATTGGGGGTGCATGTATCTTTTCGAATTAGAGTTTTCTCCAGATATATGTCCAGGTGACTGAATTACTACGCTTTATATCCACAACTAACACAACATTATAAATAAACTATATTTCAAAAAAAGTTGCACTTCCTAAGCTTCCATTTCTCTTGCCCATTTATTGTTCTTAGCAAATGGGAATATGCATCACAGGTACTTTTGTTGGCATATAGTGCTAGGAGTTTAGGAAAGGCTAGAAGTGAGGAAGAGGCAGAAATTTACAAAAGATACAAGATACTTTGGAAAGTCTTTTTACTTGGAATTAGACCCCCATGACAGCATTGTTCACCATGGGTAGGGAATAAAAATTTGATGAATTAAAATCCTTTTGTGAGATATTTTGGATCTGAGAAGGCACTAACTAACCCTTAACTATGCAACATAGTTCTTTGGGTATGTCACTTTTAGAAAGAAGTGAAAAATAGTAGCAAAACCAACTATTAAGAAATTTGTTCAAAAAAAAATTTGTTCAATTAAAAAAATACCAATTTCTCACTTTATCTTGGAGCTTGTCTATTTTCACTGCTATGGCTTTGAAGAATTTGCATCTACATGGTTAATACTGTAAAATGTACTGAGTTTATAGCTCTTCCCTGACTCCTGGGAGATAAAATCTCTTTATTTGAAATGATAGCCCTGACTCAGGTAAAAGCTTCACATAGTAAAGACTGATTCAATTATGTTTACAAGAGGGAGAGATCAACTTATTATAAACATGAATGGATGGCACAAAGTAGTTTCTGATTTATTCTCTTATTAACTAGAAAATTCGATTAACAAGAAAAGTCTGCACACCGAGGGTTCTTGTTAAAGATTCGTTAACCAGATCTATAAAAGGACAAAGTGGTCTTTGAAAGAACTCTTCCCTTAGGAGCAACTTTGCATCTAATAGAAAATGCTGAAGAAATACCCATTTTAAGGGAATAAATATTTCTTCTTTGGATGAATGAGACCTAAAGACAGGTTGAAAATAAAAATGGTAAAATATCACCTAGAAGCAGAGAAAGTGGGTTAAGGAAACATAGATAAGTACTTTATTTATGAAATTTACTTTTGAAAATTATGAGTGAAGCATGAGGAAAGGCATTCACCCTTGGAACTAAGTGGCTTAACATTTAGTATTGGTAACTCTGGAACAGAGAAACCTCAAGTGTATTTTCATTACAATTACATATATAGAATAGATAATATAAATAACAATAGTCACCACAGTTATTTATTCAGCACACAGTTTGATTTTTATGGTTTTATGTTTTGCTTTTTATAATTGGATGATTTAAAAATGTATGTATAAATATTATTTAATTCTATAATTTCCCATAATTTTAGAATTATTATTCTCATTTTCCACATGAGAAAAGTAGAGGACCAAAAAGCTAACATTTGCCCCAAGTCCCATTTTTTAACTTGGTAAAAGAGTTGTGGAATTTAAACCTTCTAACCCCAAAGCCTTTTCCAGCCACCATGCTTATAGTTGTTAAACATTCTGTAATTTTTAGCAAACCTGCAGAGCAGACAGCCAAGGTACATTGCTATTGCTGTTCTTTTCCTTCTGCAGATGTGGGATTGAAGGAGATGAATTCCTGGAATTGCTTCAGCTCACAAAGCAGGTCAGCAAAACACCTGGAATTGGAACAAACTGTCCTTGCCTTTTCACTTTCTCCTTTTGGAAAGGAAGTTGATTTCTTACACATTTCAGAGCTCAGTCTGACTGAGCATGCCAAGGGTGGTAAATCTTGCCTCTCCCAGGTGTGAAGTATATTGACAGCTACTAAATGTTAATACTCTTTCTGAGACTTTGCTTCACGCTCTGTGATTTTTTGGCCTCCAGCAGTTCACATCTTGTTTTACTTTCTTGAGTTTATCTTAGCACAGTCACACCAATTAAACTCTTAAATAACAGGAAACTCAAGGAAATGGCAATACAGATTAAAGGTATTTCCCAAAGTCTCACGAGCCAGTGGGCAAGAGGCTCTGAATCCATTAGTTACGGTATCTAGGAAATGAATATCCCATGGAAGTAATTTTTGCTTCCATGTTTATGAGAACCATTTGCTGTGACTTCTTTAGCAGTCATTGTGCTGGAACACTGTGAGACAATGCATTTTGATGGGTAGCAAAGTTTTATGAATAGGTTATCAGAATTTATAATGCTGTTTTTGACATATCATTCCCAGATATATAGATTCTAACATGAATTTCTTCAAATGTTGGTACACTGATAACATGGTAACTAAATAATCTAAACCTGCACTGATAATTCCCAACCAAACTAGCTCTCATAAACCTGGTAATCATATAGCACTGTTTTCTGAGTCAGGGGACTAAAAACTTAACATCTTTTAATTCTCCTCATCTTGCTTCCTCCTTAGGTAACCAAATACTGTGTTTTGTTGTTTCTGCCTTTCAGTCTTCCTCTAATGCTGTATTTCCCTAATTGAGTGCATGGAATACTAGTATGCTGTTAGATTTGACAGGCTTTCTGTGGGATCAAGTGAGTTCAGAAAACGATGTATTAAAAAAAGTTGACATGTTTCTTTAAGGCAAGGCTTCTTAGGTCTTTAGTATATTTGTGTGCATTTCAGATGTTCATTTTTCTATTCAGATGCAATCATCTTGCTCAAGATTGCTGTGGTGGATGTTTTAACATCTGTCTTCTCCAATCTCTTTTCTCTAACATTGGCTTTTTCACTATTAACTCTAGTCTCTTTCCAGTGTATAGGTAAGATTATGTTACTTTCATCCTGAAAACCATTCAGTTTCCCCTAATGTCTCCAAAATAAATTACCTATATAATAAACTCTTTCATGTGATGTCAAAGTCATTGATGATCAAGCCATGACACACTTTCCATTTAATCCCTCCACAAATCTGTATTCTTTGATGATGGTAATTCATTTATCTGGAGCAACCTATTCATTTTTAAGATTCATCAGAAGCATTTGTAACCCAGGTATTAAATGGGGCTAACTTGTACCAGTGTGACGTGCCTTCTCCACCTCCAAGCATTGAAGATGTCATTAATTTTGAGAATTCTACCTCACTTAGATACACATTACAAAAGGATATCAAAACCAAGTATGATAAAATGTAAGTCACATATAATCCAAGCACCTCAAAATGACTGTAGATAATACTTGACATATATCTTTATGGTAATAAATATCAATGCCCTTGTCTATGTCTATGTTTATCTTTATCTATTTATATCCATCTATACACATACACACAACACACACACACTACAATCCCCTCCCCAACCCTACCCCCAAATGCATGGAGATCATGCAATGCTGTTTTGTCAGTTGATGAATATTTTCTAAGGCAAAAATAGAATCCCAGAGAGAGACTGAAGTATTATACTGAATTTTACAAATGTATTTAAAACTTCATAAATATTAAATGCAAATGGATTAAACACACAACAGAGGGTGGCTTTATAGCAAACAGTATGTGCAGAAAAGACTGAAAGACTGTTCATTGGAAGCAGTGTATATTCAAAAGTATAAAAATTTTAAGTGACTACCAAGTGACTTCATGGTAGTATGGCCATTATAACCTGCAACTTTACCGAATTCATTGATGAGTTCTAGTAGTTTTCTGGTAAAGTCTTTAGAATTTTCTGTGTATAGTGTCATGTCACCTGCAAACAGTGATGGTTTTACTTCTTCTTTTCCAATTTGGATTCCATTTATTTGTTTTTCTTCTACGATTTCTGTGGCTAGAATTTCCAAAGCCATGTTGAATGAAAGTGGCGAGTGGCCTCCTTGCCTTGTTCCTGATCTTAGAGGAAATCCTTTCAGCTTTTCACTATTAACAATGATGTTAGCTATGAGCTTGTCATATATAGCCTTTATTCTGTTGAGGTATGTTCCCTCTATGCCCACTTTCTGTAGAGTTTTTTTGTCATAAATGGATGCTGAATTTTATCAGAAGGTTTTCTGCATCTATTGAGGTGATTGTATGGTTTTTATTCTTCAATTTGTTAATGTGGAGTATCACACTGATTGATTTGTGGATATTGAAAAATCCTTGCATCTGTAGGATAAATCCCATTTGATCATGGTGTGTGATCTTTTTAATGCATTGTAGGAGTTGGTTTGCTAGTATTTTATTGAGGGTTTTTGCGTCTGTGTTCATCAGTGATACTGGCCTGTGGTTTTCTCTTTTTGTGATATCTTTGTCTGGTTTTGATATCAGGGTGATAGTAGTCTCATAGAATGAATTAAAGGAAAATATCATATGATATCACTTGTATGTGGAATCTAAAAAAATGAATACAAATGAACTTATTTACAAACCAGAAATAGACTCATATAGAAAACAAACTATGGTTACCAAAGGGGAAAGGGACAAGAAGGGATACATTAGAAGTTTGGGATTAACATATACACACTACTATATACAAAATAAATGAACAACAAGGACCTACTCTATAGCACAGGTAACTGTACTGAATATCTTGTAATAACCTAAAATGGAAAAGAATCTGAAAAAGAATATATAAATATGTATGTATAAATGAATCGCTTTGCTGTACACCTGAAACTTAACACAACATTGTAAATCAACTATACTTCAATTGAAAAATAAATTGCACATATTTAAAGTGTAAAAAAAAGTCAGCGGGATTTAGCATTACTGGAAATATAGTATCTTGTAAAGAGGACAGTTTGTCCCACTCTAATCTGCTTTGTCAAAACATACATACAATGATGTACTTAATTCTGGACCCCAACACTTCAAGAAATATGAACCAAATTGGATTGCATTCATAGGAGAGTGATCAGATTGGTGGAGATAAAAATAGGTGAAGGAACCACTCAGGGAAGAGAAGACTCAGGGGGACATTTCTAATTTCTGAGAGATTGTCATGTAAAAGAGACATTGGGCTTGCTCTGTATGTCCTCAAAAAATAGAAATTGAACAAATATGTGAAAAATGCAGGATCTCAGCTTTCTGGTCTAATACAAAGAATGTATTCATTAAAATGCTGTCACACAACTTAATATTAATACAGTGACTCTTACATTTTGCTTTATATTGAATACCAAAACCAAATGTCACATTTCTTCCTCTTACATCTTGAAGATACAATATAATAGTCCCCCCTTGCCCTTAGTTTGTCTTCTTTGGTTTCAGTTACCTAGTCAGCTGTGGTCCAAAAATATTAAATGGAAAATTCCAGAAATAAACTAAGTTTTAAATTGCACATCAACCTGAGTAGCAAGATGAAATCTTGTACAATCCCACTCTGTCCTGCCCAGGACATAAATCATTCCTTTGTCTAGCTTGTCCATGTTACCCACGTGATCGTATAGGAAAAAACACAGTACGTATAGGGTTTGGTACACTCTATGGATTCAGGCATCCACTGGGGGTCTTGGAACATATCCCCTTGGATAAGGGAGAACTACTGTATTTCAAAATGTTGTTTTATGTATTTA